>NW_020838042.1:826984-921692 GCF_003676395.1 Aethalodelphis obliquidens
TGATATTGAGCTGCATGAGCTGCTTGTAAATTTTGGAGATTAATCCTTTGTCAGTTGCTTCATTTGCGAATATTTTCTCCCATTCTGAGGATTGTCTTTATGTCTTGTTTACGGTTTCCTTTGCTGTGCAAAAGCTTTTAAGTTTCATTAGGTCCCATTTATTTATTTTTGTTTTTATTTCCATTTCTCTAGGAGGTGGGTCAAAAAGGATCTTGCTGTGATTTATGTACAGTGTTCTGCCTATGTTTTCCTCTGAGGGTTTTATAGTGTCTGGCCGTACATTTAGGTCTCTAATCCATTTTGAGTTTATTTTTGTGTATGGTGTTAGGGAGTGTTCTAATTTCATTCTTTTACATGTAGTTGTCCAGTTTTCCCAGCACCACTTATTGAAGAGGCTGTCTTTTCTCTACTGTATATTCTTGCCTCCTTTATCAAAGATAAGGTGACCATATGTGCGTGGATTTACCTCTGGGCTTTCTATACTGTTCCACTGATCTATATTTCTGTTTTTGTGCCAGTACCATGCTGTGTTGATTACTGTAGCTTTGTAGTATAGTCCGAAGTCTGGGAGTCTGATTCCTCCAGCTCTGTTTTTCTTTCTCAAGATTGCTTTGGCTATTCGGTGTCTTTTGTGTTTCCATACAAATTGTGAAATTTTTTGTTCTAGTTCCGTGAAAAATGCCATCGGTAGTTTGATAGGGATTGTATTGAATCTGTAGATTGCTTTAAGTAGTATAGTTATTTTCACAATGTTGATTCTTCCAGTCCAAGAACATGATATATCTCTTCATCTGTTTGTATCATCTTTAATTTCTTTCGTCACTGTCTTGTAGTTTTCTGCATACAGGTCTTTTGTCTCCTTAGGTAGGTTTATTCCTAGGTATTTTATTCTTTTTGTTGCAATGGTAAATGGGAATGTTTCCTTAATTTCTCTTTCAGATTTTTCATCATTAGTGTATAGGAATGCAAAAGGTTTCTGTGCTTTAATTTTGTATCCTGCTACTTTACCAGATTCATTGATTAGCCCTAGTAGTTTTCTGGTAGTATCTTCAGGATTCTCTATTTATAGTATCATGTCATCTGCAAACAGTGACAGCTTTACTTCTTCTTTTCTGATTTGCATTCCTTTTATTTCTTTTTGTTCTCAGATTGCTGTGGCTAAAACTTCCAAAACTATGTTGAATAATAGTGGTGAGAGTGGACAACCTTTTCTTATTCCTGATCTTACAGGACATGGTTTCAGTTTTTCACCATTGGGAATAATGTTGGCTGTGGGTTTGTCATACATGGCCTTTATTATGTTGAGGAAAGTTCCCTCTATGCCTGCATTCTGGAGGGTTTTTATCATAAATGGGTGTTGAATTTTGTTGAAAGCTTTTTCTGCATCTACTGAGATGATCATGTTTTTCTCCTTCAATTTGTTAATATGGTGTATCACGTTGATTGATTTGCATATATTGAAGAATCCTTGCATTCCTGGGATAAACCCCACTTGACCATGGTGTATGATCCTTTTAATGTGCTGTTGGATTCTGTTTGCTAGTATTTTGTTGAGGAATTTTGCATCTATGTTCATCAGTGATATTGGCCTATAGTTTTCTTTCTTTGTGACATCTTTGTCTGGTTTTGGTATCAGGGTGATGGTGGCCTCATAGAATGAGTTTGGGAGTGTTCCTCCCTCTCCTGTATTTTCCTTTCCTTTCCATTTACTCTTAGCTTAGGAAATCAACTTTCTGCTCCCATCTTTCTTCTTCCAAGAGCCTCCTGGACCTAGTCCACTACAGATATCAGACCTGTACAGAGGTGGGGCAACTAGGCAGGGATATCTTTTTTTTAGGAAGAATTTTTTTTCCTCTCCTTTCCAGATTGCTGAAGAGAATGATTTCTTCAAGGCATTGGAAGCTAAGGGGCTATGGAATCAAGGTCCTTAAAGAAAATGGGGTCATGAGTCCCTTTATTGTGAGCTGGATATGCTCCTGAGAGGGTTTTCAGATGATCATCAAGGTAGGCAACAAAGATTCTAGTCAACAGAGCCAGGACAGGAACCAACCTAACAGTACCCTGCAAAACATTCATGACACCTCTCTGGGCCACTTCATCCTGAAGAACAGATTAGAAGTTGCTTGTATAGGGACATGTTTGTTCACTGTTTAAGCAAGAATTTAAGAATTAAGAATACTGTGCAATAGAGAAGAAAAACAAGGAGGTTAGACAAAACTAAGTATAGATAATTCTTGTGAGATATATTAGACATGGATAAAGTCAGCAGAATATATGTGTTCTGAATAGGAAGGGATGGAAGGACCAAGTAGACACCAAGTATTCATGACAGTTTTTTGCATCCTTAGATCAGCCGCCAACTGGGGACACCAATTTTGGTCCCATATGCCCTCTGCCCTATACACTAGGAGTACTTGCACCTTGGTGTCTCTGACAGAACTGGTGTATATTGCCTCTACATATCTTCATCCCTGGTCTTTATAATCATATGAAGTGGGGAAAGCTAAAGCAGCAGAGAATGGACGTGTGAACATTGCATGACATAGGATTCAGGCTGTATGGTCCTTCCATTGGGCTCGCTCGTGCCCTCCCTCCCTCCCCCCTCTCTCCCTCCCCCTCTCTCTCCCTCCCCCTCTCTCCCCCTCCCTCTTTCCCTCTCTCCCCACCCCCTTGATTCTCACTGCTCTTAATCATTCAGTAAACAGTATGATCCAAGCCATATTAGTTTGATCCATGAGCCTTTTGGTCTGTGACATTTCATATATCCTGCCTGGTGATGCAGGTGAAGTCTACACAAGCATCAAGGTAATTTCTCATCATGACATAAAGTGATAACAGAAGGTAAAAGCAGTTGAGTGCTTTGGTTAACAGGGGGACAAGAAACTGACAGAGACACCTGTAGATGAAGCTATAAGCTGAGCTCTTTTGACTTCTAAGAAGCAAGGAAACAGACAACCCAGTGATCCAAGTTTCATCTCCCAAATACCATTAGAGGCCCAGAGACACAGGGGCACATCAACCTAAGGGACAGGGACCATCCTTTTTCTGGGGCAGAGGATCCATTCCAAGTTACTGACTCCTGCACTCTCCATGGTGCTTGAGACAGAATCTAAGAACAACAATACAAAAGTGAGTACCAGCAGGGCCCAGTGGGTAACTTAAATTAATGAAGAGGTACATTTGGGTACCCAAATTACATTGCTTGGATGGCATTTTCTGTGGTGAATTGAAGAATGTAATTACATTAAGATGGCCACTGAAACTCAGTTCCATATGAACGTTTCCATGGGACAGGGCCCAGTGTGGCCAGACAGTTAATATTTTTAAGAGAAGCCAGAAAAATAGAATTTTATGAGAATTCTTCCAGTTAAAAACTCACTAGTTTGCCAAGATCTTAGTTTCTAAATACGATTTATCCAATAAAAGGAACTGGGACTCCTTGGAGAAGTGGCTGGTTCTAGGGCTGGGGCAGAGAAAATACATCATGAGCTTGAAGCATCTTGTAGTGTCAAAAAGGAAGTACTACACACACACACACACACACACACACACACACGTACACACACACGTACACACACACATGCACACACACACACGCACAGAGTGATGGGAGAATGTCAAAGGGACGCAAGAACCAACTGAAAGAGTTCCCAACGACCAAATCTGGAAGAACTTGAGCAACTAAATAGATAATGTAGTGTTGGATTATAACCCAAAGTAGGAAGTAAATATCTCTGAGTCCGTACTGGTATAAATACAATAAATGACTGAATAAATACATAAATGGCAGAGAAGCTACAAGTTTTCTTTTCAGAAGAATTTCAAATATTACAGGTAGATATTCTCACCATCCAGGAGGTGGTACTTAATTCCTCCTCCCCATCCCTTGAGGTTGAACTGGACTTAGTGACTGGCTTCTAAAGAGTAGAGAATAGAAAGGGAAAAATATTAACTTTTCAGGGGAGAAAGCTGGCAGACCCCACCTCAACCAAATGATCAAGGTCAACATCTCCAGTGATAAGTCATGTGTATAGCATGTACCTCCTGATATGATGTGATGAGAAGAGCACATCATCTTTGTGGTATTCTTAGCCCAAACCCATAACCCAGTCTAATCAGGAGAAAACTTCAGACAAACCAGGTTGGTAAACGTTCTATAAAATACTTGCCCAGTACTCTTCAAAACTCTCAAGGTCATGAAAAACAAGGAAAGACTGAGACAGGGGAGGCCAAGGAGGCATGACATTAAATGCAATGTGGTATCCTGGATTGGAACCCAGAACAGAAGAGGGACTTCAGTGGAAAAATTGGTGAAGTCTGAATATACTGTGGAATTTAGTTAATCATAATGTGCTAGTTTTAATTTCTTATTTTTAACAAATGCACCATGGTTATGTAAGATGTTAACAGAGGGAACTGGGTGAAGGATATACAGAAACTGTCTGTACTATCTTTGCAACATTTATGTAAATCTAAACTTATTCCAAAATTGAAAAATTATTTTAAAAATCATTAGTTCAAACAAAACACATCTGCAGGTGAATGTGGCCTGGTCCTTTCTATTGGATCCTCTGATTTTGAAGGAAAATAAATGTTCCCATGACAACATTCCCCTGAATCAGAAATCACAGTAAGCTACCACCCCTTAACTCAAAGATCAACCCTCCATTCATGGCACCCAGGTTTATTATCTTTTCCCTCCTCCTAGCAAAGTCCCGATCTTCCCCCACTCCTATCTATATTCTATCTACCTATCTATCTATCTATCTATCTATCTATCTATCTATCTATCTATCTATCTATCTGTCTATTCTTTCTTCTTCCTGGTATGCTGGTGTAAGTAGTTGGAGCTCCAGTAGCCATATTGGAAAATACGGCTTAAGACCAGAAGCCCCTGTACAGTGGAACAAAAAACTAATGTATTTTATCAAATCAAACATGTCAATTTTAAGGCACACCATTATTTTAGGAGCCACAAAGAAACAAAGAAAATGCTACCAATTAAAGTAAGACACAACCTTTTCTTATCCATTGGATTTTTCGTAGATTTTTCAGTTTATACTTATTAAAAGATCTCTTTTACACTTATTTAGACAGAATTTTTTGTCATTAATCACTCTTGTGCATACATAAAAAAGGAAACTATGCACTAAATACATTGTTTAAGGCACTGATAGAACTTCTCTAGATTCAAATTTCAACTCTTCTAAGATATCTGCACCCCCGTGTTTATAGCATTATTCACAGTAGCCAAGGCATAGAAACAAACTGAATGTCCATTGACAGATGCATGGATAAAGAAAATGTGGTGTATGTGCAATGGAAAAAAGGAAGGGAATCATGCCATTTGCAACAAGGATGGACCTTGAAGACATTATGCTAAGTGAAATAACTCAGACAGAAAAGATAAATTCTATGTGACCTCACTTATGTGTGGAATCTAAAAAAGCCATACTCATAGAAATAGAGAGTCGAATGGTGGTTACCCGGGGCTGGGGGTTGGGGGAAATGGGGAGATATTTGTCAAAGGGTACAAATGTTCAGTCATAAGTTCTGGGGATCTAATCTATAGCATGGTGACTATAGTTAACAATATTGTATTATATACTTGAAAGTTGCTAAGAGAGTAAATCTTTTAAAAAATGTTTCTTTTATTGAAGTATAGTCGATTTACAATATTATATTAGTTTCAGGTGTACAACATAGTGATCGATACTTTTAGAGCTTATACTCCATTTAAAGTTATTATAAAATAATGGCTGTAGTTCCCTGTGTTGTTCAATATATCCTTGTTGCTTCTCTGTTTTATCCATAGTAGTTTGTATCTCTTCATCCGCTACCCCTATCTTGCCCCTCCCTGCTTCCCTTTCCCCACTGGTAACCACTAGTTTCTTCTCTGTATCTGTGAGTTTGTTTCTGTTTTGTTATATACATTTGTTTTATATTTTTAGATTCCACATATAAGTGATAACATACAGTATTTGTCTTTCTCTGACTTCTGTCTCTAAGCATAATGCCCTCCAAGTCCATCCATGTTGTTGCACATGCAAAATTTCATTCTTTTTTATGGCTGAGTAATATTCCATATATGTATATTTATATCTCACATCTTCTTTATCCACTGATCTGGTGATAGGCATTTGGGTCGCTTCCATATCTTGGCCATTGTCAGTAACGCTGCTATGAACATTGGGGTGCATGTATCTTTTCGTATTAGTGTTTGTGTTGTTGTCTGGATATATACCCAGGAGTGGAATTGCTGGATCATGTAGTAGTTCTATTTTTAGTTTTTTGAGGAACCTGCATACTGCTTTCCATAGTGGCTGCACCAATTTACCTTCCTGCCAACAGTGTATGAGGGTTCCCTTTTCTCTACATCCTTGCCAACGTTTGCTATTTGTAGACTTTTTGATAAGAGCCATTCTGATAGATGTGAGGTGATCATTGTGGTTTTGAGATCATTATAGTTTTGATTTGCATTTCTCTAATTAGTGATGTTGAGCATCTTTTCATGTGCCTGTTAGCCATCTGTATGTCTTCTTTGGAAAAATGTCTATTCAGGTCTTCTGCCCATTTTAAAATCAGGTTTTATGTTTTTTTTTATACTGAGTTGTATGAGCTGTTTATATATTTTGGATATTAATCTGTTTTGGTCATATCATTTGCAAATATTTTCTCCCATTTAGTAGGTTGTCTTTTTGTTTTGTCGATGGTTTCAAGTACATCTTAAATGTTCTCACCACCCCCCAAAAAGGTAATTATGTGAGGTGAAGGATGTGTTAACTAACTTCATTATGGTAATCATTTCACAATATATATGTGTATCAAGTCATCATGTTGTACACCTTAAACTTACACAATATTATATGTCAATTATATCTCAATAGAGCTGGAAAAGATAAACAAATGCTTTAAATACAACAAATTTCAACTCTTCTAATCAGTTTTGTACTCAGTATCTCTTAATAATATTGGTATCTCTTAATGTCGTCCTCCGTACCATCAAGAGTGTTGGTGATGCAGAATTTCTTGAGTACTCTTCTAATGGCGCTAGAAGTTTGTTCCTAGCCAGTGAGACCACTCCATTGAGTCCTGATGCGCTTGCTCAGGCAATGACAGCTGTAGCCAACAGTGATTGTAAGATGTATCCCAATTTTAAAGATGTGAAAGTGTGAAAAAAAATGCACCTCTTGGAATGAGTGAAATGAAATGGAAGGAATTTCCTCAGCAGCCTGAACTGTTTTCCTCCATACTTGTTTTACATATGGGAGAGGAAAACCTTTTTTTTTTTTTTTTATTAAAGCCACTGCTTTTCTGATCTCAGTTACTCATAACCAAACCCAATCCAAACTGACACACGATTATTATGTTAGCCCTTACTACTTTGCTTTCTCGCTGTAACGTATTCCACTCTTACATCCTTCTTGACTAAATGAATCAAGGCATACATTTCTTTACTTTTTAGGTGTCCTAATGCTTTTCTAATCACCTTCACTTCAGCTTTCCTGAAGCATATTCTCCATCAATATCCCTCTGAAGATGAACTCAGGACTGCAAAAAAAAAAATCTGTAATAAAAATTTTTATTTTAAAACCTGGAGCATAGTATCACTTCCAAGATTAGTGATAATGCCTTCCTCTCCTGAATACTTGATTAGATATGTCTCTTGGGCTTGTGAAAAGAAACTGGAATTGCTGGCAAATGAAAAAAAATTAAAGGAGAATTTAAAAATCAGAAATGTAGAACAAATTTCAAGAGTAGAGATGATTCAGGAGAAATTAATGGGTGCTTTGTACTGCTTGTCACACATTTCTGAGGGAAAAAAATAACTTTTCCTTTTTCTGGAAAATGAAGTACAATTTGTCAGTGACAACCATCTATTAAGAAATTTCCTTTTGTGATAGAGTGAGGATTTTTTTCCCCCAGAGGTAAATTATTCAACACAGTTAATCTGAATCTGTGTTTGAGCCTGAGATGAAGTTATCAATTTTTTTATCATTTTCCCTCAGTCTGTCCTGATATTATCATTGCCTGAGACTCCAGTACCCATAGCAACAGCCACTATTTCAGACATTATTCCCCCAAGCAACAGAGCACGGCCAATGACTGACAGCCATCCAGCTGTGCATCTCAGGGTGGCATTTTCCAGGGCTGGAAGACCAAGTCACAACTCACTCCCATGTCTTGAAAGTCAGGTTATCGAGGAGTCGGGAAGGCTGTGAGTATGCAGGAAGGTGACACACCCACCAGAAGTTTGCTCACCCCTTTCGAGAGGTATACGGCAAGCAGGGGAGGGTGGGAAAATGAGGAGACTTACAGTGATGGACAAAGTCAAGATGTAAAGTACAACGGGGCAAACTCCATTAGTCTGAATGTTTCTTACTTCTTTCCATCACTGCCCCACATGTTCAAAAGACTGTGGACCCCAAAACTGAACTAGGAAAAGGGGGATTTAGAATGTTCACTTTTGTCTTGTAGAAGAACAAGGAGAGAAATAATTGAGCTGCCTCCGTATTTAAATTTCCCTGCCAGGGATTCTTAAAGAAAAGCTGTGAAATGTGACACTACAAGGAGTGGCTTGTAATAGGCACTGGAGTGTTATGATCTCAAGTCTCTTTGAGTCTTGCAGGTGAGGAAATCCTTCTTTTCCAGGTAAAATAAGAGGATGTAGCTCTAAGTAGACTTCTCTGCGTTATCCCGGGGAGTCCCTCTGAATCACACAAAAGGAAAAGATGGGACAAAAAGGGGGGCCCGGCGCCCAAGACTGGAGTCAGCTTTAGAATCCAGGTGCAGAGCCCATGACAGGCAGTGCTTTGGTATATAGATTACAGTACCCCACGCATGGCAAAAATACAGGGTTTCTCA
Source organism: Aethalodelphis obliquidens (assembly GCF_003676395.1). Lineage (NCBI taxonomy): Eukaryota > Metazoa > Chordata > Mammalia > Artiodactyla > Delphinidae > Aethalodelphis > Aethalodelphis obliquidens. The sequence goes on from NW_020838042.1 coordinate 835,850, forward strand.
GTCCAGATGAGGTGAACTCGCAGGCAGAACATGTGTGTTTTGCAGCCACTCCCCTCACCTTTTGTGCCTGAAGAGAAGCCACCACAGGCAAAGATGCAATCTCTGGGGATTTCCAGTCCCAAGTTCTTTCCAGGTATTCAGGGCCAACTCAGGTAGCAGTGTCGCTGCGTGTGTGAGGGAGAGAGCCTGAACAGAGGGATTCATGTGCATAGGTGGTGACTGCCTTCCTGCGAGGTGCCCTGCGACCTCTTATGCATCCGGTGGCCAATTCCGAAGACTTCTTTCCTATGAGAAGGATTCTGGCGGAGGTTTAGCAGCCATTCCCACCCTAGGCTGGAAGGCACACCTGTAATTAGAGAGACTGCAGTGATCAGGGATGTCTTTAAGAGTGTCGGGGATTTCCCTCCCTTCTGAGGCTAGTTATCTGGCTGGATTCCCAGTCTACCCACACAATCTTTCTTAACCCATTGTTAACCTGTGGGGTCACACACACACACACACACACACACACACACACACACAAATATGGCATCAGAAAATCTATGTTCATGTCCACATTCCACATTGCTACTTCTTACCTGTGTGGCCTACCTTTTCCTCACTGATAACACCTATCCTTCTTACTTCTTGAGGTTCTTATATAAGTAAAATACAAGAATGTAAATAAGAAGACTTGCACTTGCAAAGTGCCATTATTATTATTTTAGTTGGTCAACCCCTGGCTATGGGGAAGACAGCCCAAGGCTCATTCCCCATTATCACTGTAGCCCAGGGTGAGCTTGTCAACAACAGACTCTGACATGTTGGCTTCCAGGGCCCCCAGCGTGCTACTGAGAATCAACAACCATTAACATTTGCGTAATTTATTGAACTAAGATACATCAGAAAATGCTGAAGATCCCCTTTTTTCTTTTTTTTGGCGGTACGCGGGCCTCTCACTGTTGTGGCCTCTCCCGTTGCGGAGCACAGGCTCCGGACGCGCAGGCTCAGCGGCCATGGCTCACGGGCCCAGCCGCTCCGCGGCCTGTGGGATCTTCCCAGACCGGGGCACGAACCCGTGTCCCCTGCATCGGCAGGCGGACTCTCAACCACTGTGCCACCAGGGAAGCCCAAGATCCCCTTTCTTTTACTCCCTGCCCATTCCCTTCACTTCTTCCCCAGAGGCAACTACTGTGATGAATTCTAGACCATGTTCTTTTATATCTTTACCATATATGGGCACCCGCAGATACCACCCACCCACCCATCAGGGCCCCAGGCCACCCATCTCACCCCACCCCACACACACTGTTTAAAAGGGGAAGATGGATGTTGCATTTTCCAGGGCCCCATGGAATGCCTTCTCCCTCCCTCTGTGGAGATCCTGAGCGGCATGTGGGTGGGGCATGGGTGGGTGGAGAGCCTCCTGGATACCTGTTTTAAAAAGTGAGCGATTTGCACACAGGAACCAAGGAGAGACCTTTATTTCTTTAGGAACCAAATAACTTTATTGGAAGGAGTGGCAAAACTGGAAGAAAAAAACTTAAGTGAACTTCTTCTGCCAGGGCACTATTGCCGTCTGCATGGCAGGCACGGTGACCAGCGCTCTGGTCACCCCGTGGCTCTGGAGAAGTCCAGTCCACGCTTAGTTCTTGTCGCTGTCGCCCAGGGTGAGCTTGTCAAAGAGGGACCCTGCCAGGTCGACGTCCGGGGCCCCCATCATGCTCAGGGTGGTGACATGACCCTCCAGCTCGCTGATGAACGCCACCTGCTGGCTGGAGTAGTGAGTTGCCAGGAAGCGGTGCAGGTGGGGGTCGCTCTTGTCGATGGCCAGCTGGTGCAGGTGGCGCAGGCTGCGGTTCACGAACTTCTCCAGGAACAAGGTGCACTTCATGGCCTTGAGGCCGCTCTTCCACTCGATACTGACTGGTCTCCCGATGTGTTGGAAGCGGATGCGGCTCCCGCGCTGGTTCTGCAGGCGCATCAGGCGCCGGGCCCAACCGCTGTGCTCGAGGGAGCGGCGCACGAAGAACCAGCTGAAGTGCTTCAAGGCCACGTCGTAGCGGTAGAGGTAAACGGCCGCGGCCAGGCACACTGAGGAGGCGTGGAACTCCAGGTTGAAATGGCTGTTGATGGCGGCCTCGCAGTCGGGGTGGTAGCTCTGGCGCACCTGCGAGGGCGGCGCGGGCAGCATGGCGGACGGCACGGGCAGCGTGGCGGGCGTGAAGGCCAAGGTGAAGGCGAAGCCGCGGGGCCCGCGGTAGCTGCCTCGGGGCTCTCCCCCGTGGTCGAAGAGGGCAGCCGGAAGCGCTGGGCACCCTCTCCAGGATGGGCCGGATATGGAGTCCGTTATGGGATGGGAAGGGGAGGGGACAGAGGGTGGGGGGCGAGTCCATTACTGGAAGGGGGTGACGGTGGCCGGAAGGGGGTGATGGTGGCCGGAAGGGGGCGGGGCACCATGCTCTAGGTTCCCTAGGAACCTGGGTGAGGCCGGAAACCCAGGGCACCTCTGCACTGTCTTGAGACCATTAAAAAAATAATAATAACCCTTTTGAGATATAATTCATATACTATAAAATTCACCTTTGGAAAGTGAACATTTACCTGTTTTTTTGTATATTCATGGAGTTGTGCAACCATTACCACATCTCAGAGTATTTTCATCACTCCAAAATGAAATTCTCTACCCATTAGCACTCACTCCCCATCCTGCCTCCCCCCAGGTTTGGCCACCACTAATCAACTTTCTATCTCTGTAGATTTGCCTGTTCTGGACTTTTCAAATAAATGCAATCATATAGTATGTGGCCTTTTGTATCTGCCTTCTTTTACTTAGCATAATGTTTTAAATCTTTTATCCTTTTTATTGCTAAATTGTATTCCATTATGTGGATATATCACATTTTATTTATCCTTTCATCAGTTGATGGACATTTGAGTTGTTTCCATTCTGTGGCGATTATGAATAATGTTGCTATGAACCTTCTTGTACAGGTTTTTGTGTATACATGTTTTTGATTATCTTGGGAATATACATAGGCATGGAATTGCTGGGTTATATGGTAGCTCTGTGTTTAATATTTTGAGGAACTCCCAGAATGTTTTCCAAAGCACCATTTTTACATTCCCACCAGCAAGATGTGAAGGTTCTAACACTGTTATTGTCTGTTTGTTTTAAAATTTTAATCCTCTTAGTGGATAGTAAGTGGTATCACATTGTGGTTTTGATTTGCGTTTCCCTAATGACTAATGATGTTTAGCACCTTTGTATGTAGTTATTGGCCATTTGCATGCCTTCTTTAGAGAAGTGTCTACTCGAATCTCTTGCCCATTGAAAAATAGAATCGTTTGTCTTTTTATTGTCGTGTTGTAAGAGTTCTGCATCTGTTCTGGATATAAGTCCCTTATCAGATACATGATTCACAAATACTTTCTTCCATTCTGTGGGTTGTCTTTTCACTTTCTTAATGGTGATTCCTTTGAAGCACAAAAGTTCTTAATTATGATGAAGTACAATATATCTATTTTTCTTTTGTCACTGTGCTTTTGGTGTCATATCAAGAAACCATTGCCTACTTTAAGGTCACAAAGATTTACACCTAGGTTTTCTTTTAAGAATTTTATAGTTTTAGCTCTTAGATTTAGGTACATTTAGATCTCTGATCCATTTTGAATTAATTTTTGTATATGATGTGAGGTAGGGAATCTAACTTCATTCTATTGTGTGAGGGTCTTGTTATCGCGTACCATTTGCTGAGAAGACTATTCTTTCCCCACTGGATGGTCTTGGCATACTTGTTGAAAATCAATTGGCCGTAAATATATGGGCCTATTTCTGGACTCCCAGTTCTATTCTGTAAATCTGTATATCTAAACTTGTGATAGTACAACACTGCCTTGACTACTGTAGCTTTGTAATAAGTTTTGAAATAGGAAGGTATGAGTCATCCAACTTTATTCTTCTTTTTCAAGATTGTTTTGGCTGTTCTGGGTCCCTTGTATTTCCATATGAATTTTAGGATAAGCTTGACAGTTTTTTTCCCCAAAAAGCTTGCTGGGATATTGATAGGGATTGTGTTGAATCTGTAGATAATTTGGGGGAGTATTGATATCTTAACAATATTAAGTTTTCTGATCCATAAACGTGGGATATCTTTCCATTTATTTAGGTCTGGGACCTTTTAAAATATAGATTCTAATTTAGACTGAAGCTAAAATTTGAATTTCTTTTTTTTAAATTAATTAATATTTTGTTCTTGGCTGCATTGGGTCTTCATTGCTGCGCGTGGGCTTTCTCTAGTTGTGGTGAGCGAGGGCTACTCTTCATTGCAGTGTGCGGGCTTCTCATTGCAGTGGCTCCTCTTGTTAGGGAGCACAGGCTCTAGGCATGTGGGCTTCAGTAGTTGTGGCACGTGGGCTCTAGAGCACAGGCTCAGTAGTTGTGGTGCATGGGCTTAGTTGCTCCACGGCATGTGGGATCTTCCTGGACCAGGGCCCAAACCCGTGTCTCCTGCATTGGCAGGCGGATTCTTAACCACCGCCACCAGGGAAGTCCCAAAATTTGAGTTTCTAAACCAGCTTTTTAGGTAATGCCAGACCACACTCTTAATAACAATGCTCTAAAAGGGAGGAAGCTGCCATGTTTTGTTGTCTTAGTCTGTTCAGGCTGCTGTAACAAAGTACCTGGAGGCTGGAAGTTCAAGGTCAGGATGCCAGTGTGGTCGGGTTCTTCGATGGAGCTCTCCAGGGTCTCTTTTATAAGGGTACTAATTCCATTTATGAGGGCCCCAGTCTCACGATGTACTCACCTCCCAAAGGCCCCACCGCCTAATACCGTCACACTGGGGGGTTAGGATTTCAACGTACAGATTTTGGGTGGGGAACACAAACATTCAGTCTATAGCACTTATTGAGGTTTGGATTTGAAGACACATATATTGGTCTCCACAAGCAGAAATGCCCGTTCCCATTCACAGACAGTGCTTCCAGTAGTTATGTTAGATGTGGGTTCCTATGGGAAAGGGGAGAGGCCTTTCTCCTATCAGGAAAGATTGTGAAAGATTTTAAAATTGGCAAAGAAAAGGTTTACTGGGTGTCCTTTTTAGAGTACCCTTCGTGATTATTTCCACCTTTCATTGATTTTGAGCTATTTTATAACTAAATTTTAGAAAACTAGTAATAATGCAAATTATTCTTGTCCACAGAAATGCAAATGAATTGTGTCTGGTGGAATGCGACTTATTTGGGACTAGTTTTGCATCTGTTTGTGCATTCATCCCAACGTTACTTATCGCCTGCCTCTGTATGTATGGCTCTCTGAGTTTTCCTTTGAATGATGTGTAACATCTTACTGGTTTCCTCATTAATTACTGAGTTAAATAAAATCTTTGACATGTTTTTATATTATATTTACATGAGAGCCATGATTTTATTTTATTTTTTAAAAATGTTAAAACATTTCTCATTCTCACCCCTACCCCCACTAAGAACACAGTCGAAGCTCGCAGGAGTTGGCTTAGTACATTAACTGCTTTTATGGGCTGCTCATCAGGTATACGATTCCAGAAAAGTTTGGGGATCTAAAGGCATAGAATTCCTGACGGGGATGTAGACTGGAAGGATAGCATCTCTGAGGAGAAGGAGGCAGGGGGGACTCTGGGGAAGCAGGGTACCAATGCAAACCAGGGGAGGAAGGAGGCATTTAGAGAGTAAGCCACAGGAGGGACCTCATTAGCAGGACACTGTACACTGTGGGGTGAGGCTGGCTCGGTGTGTGCTAGGGATGGCAGGGAAGTAGCCGTGGCCAGTAAAGGCCCATGGAGAACCAGAAGCAGCTGAGAACCAGGGCATTGGTGAGAGCTTCCAGGCATGGAAAGCAGTCAGCAGAGATTTGAGGAGTGGACGGTTGACTGACTCGCATGGGATTCTCACAGGCTGAGATGCACGATCTGGGTAAAATTAACCCTGGAATGAGGTAGAAACATGAACCTTTGGAGCCAGGAGAAAGGCTTCCTTCATCAGCACTTTTGTGCTGAGTCATACTCCTGAAAGGGGTGTTGGGACCCCCAGATACTGAGGGTGTGAAGTATTCAGGGCTGGGCCATGGGCTCCACCTTCCAGGGATGGCTCTTCCAGTTGGTGATCAGAGACAGGGAAGTTCTAATGCATCCGGGTTGGCTCCACTAAAGGGCATCTTTTTAGCACAAAGGCCATAAGAGAGTTTTGTGGTGGCTTCTATTTGGTTGGGTGCCAATGAGACATGTCCGACACCCACATCCTTCCAGTCTCCACTTCCTCACCGTTCCGCCTTGGGGGAAAGAAAGGAGAATCGCTATGTTGGGCAAAGGAAAGTCCTCTAAATTTAAACATGCCCATTGTATATACTGGTGTGTGTAAGTTGATGACTGATACTAATTCAGCTAAATATGACTTTTCTCTAAGGTTGTAACCTTTCGGTTTTCATCATTGTGCTGGATGTTCTCCACTTGCCTCTCCAGGACTATTCTCTGTCCTTCTCCATCTTACTCTGATTCCTGGGAGCGTGGCTTGTGTGGACTGCATCCATGGGCCCCTCTGCCCTCTGGCTTCTGATTGGGTTCAGCCAATGGGAGGCACTGGCAGGAGATGGGAGGGCAAGAGGAGAGTGAGGTTGGGATGTTTATTCTCTTGGCTTCCTCTCTTCAGGGCAAATAATTAAGAGGCAAATCTATTACTCTTTTATACCCCTTGCTCCCTGGATCAAGTAGGACCATTCTCAGAATGGGCCTTTTGCGAACACTGCTCACTTCAGAGGCGTCTATTCCAAAAAACAAGTGTTCTTTCTCTCAAGTTTAATGCACAGCCTAAGAAACTCGTGAGGACCCAGAAAGCAGTATGCAGCTGGACGTTGCTTCCAGCCAGAGAATAAATGGAGCTGATAGAAAAAATAAAGTGTCTCATCTAGGACAGTCTCAGGCAATAAAATAATGGTCCAGGTGGAGCTGCCACCCAAGCTTCTGGCTCCAGTTTTCTAGCTTGTGGATTTCTCTGGCCTCTGGCTCCCTTCTTAGGTGATTGGTCCTTTGGTTATCGCTCATGTAATTAGATGAGGAATAGGGAAGAGGAAGCAGGAGAGTCATATTCTACTTGTTAGTAGCCATGTTAAAAAGTCTGGTTGGGGAAGATGTTGACTTAATAAGGTTTGAGAATTATCTGTTTATTTCAAATAACCTTTGTCTTCCCTTGCTCACCTTCTGTTGCCACTGATTAGAGCTATTGCAGAATGTTCTGCACAGCAATGCATAAGTGAGTGCAATCAATGTACACAAGGGGTATAGATGCTGACTGTTTAATTAGATACCTCTTAATCACTTGCTCCTAGGCAGGAAGGCATACCTCTCTATTGCAGATAGCCAAAAGTAGATTTTAAAAGTTTTCTTTGCTTGCTGTCTTTTCTAAATAGAGGATGAATAATTTTTATTATGTGATATTGCACTTCCTTCATAGAGAACACTAGGTATAATAGAATAGGGTAAGCTATGCTGCAGTAACAAATAAAACTGAAATTTCTCAATGGCTGAAGACAATATTTATTTCTTGGCCACATCGCAGTCTGAGACAGGTGAAGTGACTCTCCTTCATGGCTCTCCAAGGATGGTTAACTTACAGATGCAGGCTAAGTTCCATCCTGCAGTTCTCCCATCTCAGAATTCTTTACTTCCAGCTACACAGAAGGGAAACAGGATGCATGGAGACCTCCCACGAGCTCTTTCTTGCCTTGGACCAGAAGTCATATTCACTTCAGCCCAAACCAACTTCAAAAGAGGCTGGGAAAACGTGATATTTAGTGAGCAATCTAATCTATGCCATGCATGTTTTATCTATTTCTCCTAGTTATATTTTAAAATTATTTAGAACTCACATTTCTGACCACTGTTATTTACTTTCTTACTTATTAGAGTGTGGTTATAGCAAGGATCCTATTGAAAAAAATGTACAATTGTGTGTGTGTGCGTTTGTGTGTGTAAGCATGCTAAGTAATGCAACTTGTGTGGTCCCATCTCCACATCATTGCTTCTAGTATTCCACCATGGTCATATTTCTTTCCCATCCCAGTCCTAGCTTGACGTTCAGATTCAAATCCAACCCCATCTCTTACCTAAAAGCTCTTCTCTATGAAGTGAATACAGCCTCCTCGAAGATCTATAGGGATTAGTGCCCACACAATTAGCTTGGAAATCAATCGTGGATTCTCCAGTGATGGCTTGTTTGTAATTGCCTCGAACTATTAATCATCTCCTTTTCTGTTATGTCCCTTTGGTGCAATGTTGTCCCCGACTCATAAGCTTCTGGAGGGCAAAGACCCTTTCTTCGACTCCACAACACCCAACAAGACAGAATAGCACAGAATAGGAGCTCAGAAACGATGGGCTGATTTGATCTGATGTAATTGGATTGATAGAGTCAGCAAACACATTTTCAAGTATCTGAGTACCATGTGCTAGGAGCTATGCTAAGAGCTGTGGGTAAAGAGATGATTAAAACACAGTGCTTATCATCAGGAGGCGTTTAGAATGGTCAGGATAGTCTGAATACACGCCAGCAGGGTGTGGTAACTAGTCTGCAAAGACGGCCCCAACAATTCCTCCCCTCCGTGTTTGAGCACGCTGCTCCTCATTTAAAGAGTTGGCACTTATTTTTCCCATCCGGTGACTGCCTTGACCAATGTGATGGAAGTGGCATTCTGGGACTTCAAAGAGGACGGGCAGACTTTTCTTCCTTTCATTTGGAAGTTTTGCTCTTGGGACACTCCCTTCCCTCTGAATTTAGCCAGCATACTGTGAGAAAATCGAACCACATGAAGGAGGGGAAAAGAGGCTGAGTTCCCAGACAACAGCCAACACCAAGTGCAAGGCCACATGAGTGAGCCATTTTATTTTATTTTTAATTTTTATTTTATATTGGAATATAGTAGAGTTACGATGTTGTATTAGTTTCAGGTCATGTGAGTGAGCCGTTTATTTTATTTTTAAATTTTTTATTTATTTATTTTTAAAATTTATTTATTTATTTATTTATGGCTGTGTTGGGTCTTCGTTTTTGTGCGAGGGCTTTCTCCAGTTCCGGCGAGCGGGGGCCACTCTTCATCGCGGTGCGCGGCCTCTCACTCTTGCGGCCTCTCTTGTTGCGGAGCACGGGCTCCAGACGCGCAGGCTCAGTAGTTGTGGCTCACGGGCCCAGTTGCTCCGTGGCATGTGGGATCCTCCCAGACCAGGGCTCGAACCCGTGTCCCCTGCACTGGCAGGCAGATTCTCAACCACTGCGCCACCAGGGAAGCCAAAGTGAGCCGTTTTAAATATTCTAGGTGATCCCAGCCTAGCTCACATCACAAAGAACAGAATAACTATTGAGCTGAGCCAGTTCACACTGAGAATTATGAACCATAGGAAAATGGTGGTTGTTTTAATCCACTATGTTTTGCAGGGGGGAGGGGGTTGATTTGCAGCAAAAGGTAACTGAAACACAGGGTCAGAAAGTTTTACCAGAACAGTGGGTCCACAGAGGAAGGAAAAGCATGAAGGAAGCTGAGGAGTGCCCTCAGAGAGTTGACATTCGAGCTGATGAGTAGAAATTCCCCAGGTAGGACTTGAAGGGAAGGGCTTTCCAGTTAGTGACCCCACAGGAGGAAAAGCATGGAGGTGTGAAAGTATGTGACATGTACAGACAACTCCTAGCAGTTTGTGATGGATGACGTGGGAATGCAAGGGGGAGAGCCACAAGTATTTTGAGAGAAATCTGGAAATCCAGGAGCCCGGCTCTGGGATTTATTCTCTACCTAATGGGATACTTGAGACTTTTCAAAACAGAGGACTGTCAAAATCAGATTTTTGTATTAGACAGGTTTCTCTGGCATGAGTGAGAGGTAGATTGCGGGTGGGCATGAGATTGCAGAGAAGGAGAACAAACAGCTGGGAAACTTCTGGGCAGAGGAGGGCAGTGGCAAGGGAAATAGACAGGAAGGATGGGGGGCAAATGTCATCAAGGTGGAAGAGCTCTAGAATTTGAAGATGGATGTGGGTAATGAGGGAAAGAGAGGAGTCTAGGACTCCCAGATTTCACGCTTTGATTCACCATTCTCAAGCCTGGCCATGCAGGAGGCCAAGTAGATAGGGGAGGAAGGTGATGACCTGTGTTTTAATTGAGCCCTGGGAGTTCTGGGACATCAGGAGAAGAGGCCCTGTCAGACAGTGACTACTGGCTTCAGAGCTCAGGGGAAAGGGCTCAATTAACGTGATAGTTTTGATAAAAAGCGTCCAGCTCTTTAATAGGTATTTCTTCTGTTGTAAAGTAGTGATAGTTTAGGGAAGAGTGTGTCTGAAAGACGGCGTGTGAGTAGGCAGAACCCCAGAGAGATGATGTAACCAGGAAGAGAAGTGTTAGGACTCATTTTTCCATTAGCAATGATGGGTTGTGGAGAGCTATAGACATGCTTATCCAGGCTCCTCTGGGGCTAATTTGACAGAATTTGTCTTGAGACCACAATTGTGGGTGTAGTTTGTGGCTGTGAAGGGGTTTTCTCTGTGTGAAACTCACTGGCCCGCCCGGGCTTCAGCTCACTGCCCAAGCACCTGGCGAACTCCCAGCATGAGGCCGAGTGATACGCCAGTCACCCTCATTACATGAAATAGCTGAAGGCTTGCAGCAAGGGGAAATTACTTTGATTTTCTAGAAAAGGTCTGAGAGCTCATCACGGTTCTCTGATTCCAAAGAATCCAACTTTAGACCACAAGGTACTTAACTAGGTGATTATTTTGAAGACAGGTGGAATACTTCTAGGCAGGTATCTAAAGCACTGAGATAAGGAGTATGACGGGCTTTGTGGGTTATGTTGACAGAGCTGCTTATGCCCATTACCATGTACATGGAGAGCTTGATTTGACCCCAGCAGGTAATGTGTGGCAGATGTGCATGCTTGTTATAAATGAAATTTAACTACTTTTAACGGGCCCTGAGAAGAGCAGAGTAGGCATTTGATCTGAATCTTGACCAGCCTATTTACCCTCTTACTTTCTATTTATGTACAATCACCCTACCCTGGGACAATTGTGTTGTTAGCTTGCTTTTTTTTTTTTTTTTTTTGCGGTACGCGGGCCTCTCACTGTTGTGGCCTCTCCCGTTGCGGAGCACAGGCTCCGGACGCGCAGGCTCAGCGGCCATGGCTCATGGGTCCAGCCGCTCCGCGGCATGTGGGATCCTCCCGGACCGGGGCACGAACCCGTGTCCCCTGCATGGGCAGGCGAACTCTCAACCACTGCACCACCAGGGAAGCCCCAGTTTTTTTGATTCTGGCCATGCCTATCCCATACAGGAATATCTGTAAGTTCACTTAATTTGATTACTTAATGTGATTTTATTTTCCTAAATGTCATGGCTTCCCTATGAATAAAAACAGAAGTGATTTCAGAGGTGGAGTCTCCAGGTCACAGAAAGCTCAGTCCCAATCCCGGAGTCTTATCTACGCTCCTCTTTCCAGTCCAGTGCAGGGATGTTTTATCAGTCAGAAAAGGCTACTGAGTGCTTCAGTAACAGATTAGCCCCTCCCCCAAATCTCAGTGTCTTGACACAACGAGAGCTTAATTCTTCCTCCGGGCCAGTGAGGCTAGTGACTGCCCAGGGCACAAAATTTAAGGAGGCTCCTACTCTCAGGGTCAGAAAGCACAGGGTCTTGCTTATACTAGCCGTCCGCCATGCATCGACAGAAGGCCCTGTTCATTATTGCCTCACCAGAATGAGATTGACAGAGGCCTCATCTCAACACATACTTCCATGACCACTGGAGCAGTGGGACAAAAACATGGCAAATCGCACACTGGCTCTTAAAGCTTCTACCAGGAAGTGACATGTGTCACTTCGCTTACATTTCATTGGCCAAAGAAAATCACCTGCTCTGACTTCGAAGAGGACAGAGAAATGCCACCTCACCATGTACCTGGAAAATAGAGAGCTGGAAGTATTAGGGGCACACTCTGAATGATTTCCGTAGTTACATTTACTAAGTTCTCTAGCACAGAGGTCACCGGCACACTGAGCCCGCAGCCGCTGTGCCCGTATCTCTCACAACTTGCAACCTGGAAGTAGAGTGCATTCTGGGGATGGGTAGCTGGTGGACCGTGACTGCTTATGTGTGCACGGGGAGGCCCGTTAGGCTGCTGGGCTGTGCTCCGTAGCATCATCTGATCAGCCGAGGAAGGCTTTTGTAACGTGCTAGGACAGCCCCATCCCTGAAGCGAGGCTCTTCTCTTCCCAGTGTGCCGCGTGCAGCGGCTCTGGTTACTAACGCCTGTCAAATCTCGGCTGTAGAAAGAGCACTGCTCCTCGTTCTCCAGCTCTTAATTTCTTTCAGGCTATCTCTTTTCCATTACTTATTATGCAACTCCAGGAAGCTTTGGGATATATTCTGCAAAGGAGATGTTAATCTAAATAGAGTTGTTCTTTGTCACTTGGGGGAAGTAAAGAGAATCAGTCAACGGGCATTATTTATTATTAGCTGGGGGCTCCAGAAATAACTGGACAAAAATGACAAAGTATAAAATAAGGAGGAAAGACCAAAGCACTGGGCTCTTGCCTTTGATTTTTTATTATGTTTTCCTCTTCTTTAAATGTAAATTAAAGGATAGTTGTAAAATTTAAAAAAAAATCTTGTTTTGTAGTAAACCCTTTCCTAGGAAGTTTGGATTTTTTTTCACACTTAATCAGTTTTCATCAAATACTTCTGATTCTCAGCTTTGGCACACTCATTTTATAGATGAGGACTTAAGAACCCTGGCTGGTTCAGAGACTTGGTTAAAGTCATGAGGTAAATGACTGTAGTTTGAGATCACAGTCTTCTGGTGTTTCCACCTTAGCCTTTAGCTTTTCCTGTGGTAATAAACCTATGGGTTTAATTTCAGCGTGAATTTGAATTTGTTTTTTGGTATTATAGGTAATATTCTGAAGCTGAGATTTCAGTCAGGTTCCATCTGGGTATTTATCAATTATGCGTCATTTATTGGGTTGAACATTTGTGTCGATATTTGGGGGAGAAAAGGGAGTGAAAGACGGAAGGTATCTCAGTTCTACTGAATATGGTATATGATATGAACTTTCCATAAAGCCCTTTGTTTTTTGGAATGTCAGGTCCATGCTGGCCAAGAGTGAGCAGCAGTTGAGCGTGGCTGCCGATCTGGACCCCCATCCATGTTGAATGGGAAGGGTTTAGGCTGACATTTTACTTCATTTCCAACTTCCTGGCTCCCTGGATTTTGAAGGGAGTGATTCAGGGTATCATCAGGGAGATATCATTTTAGCTTTAGACGGGCTAAAACACAATGCCAAGTTTTGGGGAGCGTGTGGTAAGGATATAGAGTGGTATTACCACTTTGGAAAACAGTATGGTAGTTTCTTATGAAGTTAAATGTGCACCTATTCTGTGACCCAGAAATTCTACTCATTACGTAGGATGTGAACTAGAACACACGTACACTAAAAGGCCTGTAAAAGAATGTTCGTGGCAGCTTCATTCATAAGAGCCTCACACTGGAAATAACCAAAATGCCCATCAACAGGTGAATGGATAAATAAATTGTGGTATATTCATACAATTAATACGCAACAATAAAAAAGGAATGAGCCACTGATATACTCAACAACATGTATGAATCTCAAAGATATTGTATTGAGCTAAAGAAGCCTGAGACACACACACAAAATACTGTATATTTCCACTTATATGAAGTTGAAGAACTGGCCAAATTAAGCTATGGCAATAAAAGTCAGAAAGTGGTTGCCTCTGGCAGGGGGATTGACTAGAAAGGGATGCAACGGAACTTTTTAAGATGATGGAAATATTCCTAACTTAATTGGGATGGTAGTTACAACAGTGTTAAACCTCATCAAGTTGTCCATGTAAAGTCTGTGCTTTTATAGCATGTAAATTATGCTTTGATTAAAAAACAGAAAATAAATTCAAGGTATCAGACTTACAGGACCCCTGGTCTAACATACACTTTCCCCAGCTATTCTTACTTATTTCCCTCAGGGAATATTGAAGAAATGTGTCCTCTCCTGTGGTCAGTTGATTCAGAGGATATCAATCCTAACTGTCCCAACTTTACTCTTTTCAAGGGAGAATATAAGAGCTACAATGGGGTCTGAATCACCACATGGGGTTGGCCAGCTTTTGCTTAGCTTATCTCCTGTTAACAGCTCGTGGTCACAATAGTGGCAGGGCACAATTATGGAAAATCTTCCTCTTCATCTACTTAGAATCAATAGAAATACATGATGCCCTGAAAGATTAAAGCCAAACCCCTGGTCATCCAGATGCTGAAAATGGAGTGACCACCTGCTGTTCATCTTCAATGTGTCAGCATGGTTCTGGCAGGTGAAAGAAGCTGCATCAGATGTGGGCAAAGCCATGGTGACTGCAGAGGTAGATGTGCAGAAAGAGGACAGAGGGGAAGGAAGGGTAACAAATAAATATATTCCCTTTTCATGCCACAGAGGATCACATTACAAGCTTGAAATGGCATTGGGTTGGTATCTAGTCTACACTTACTGAAATGTGACACTTGCATGAGGAAAGTAGGAAAATTCCCACCGTTGTCTGATATTCTGCCTTGGAATGCTGTTAAGGATTATGCTTTTCTTTTTTCCTTTTTTTTTGGTCCCCTGTGCTTTCTAATTTTCTGAAAATGAACAACCACTGTTATGACATGTTATTCATTTATATCATGTTAAGTATTTATATTTTTATATACTTATAACTATGAATGGAATACCTTTTTGAAAGGTGGATGTCATAGGTGCTAAAAAGAAGTCTATGTAGTTATTTAAAACTAAGCAATTTTGAAAAGTGAACCTGTTGTGAGTACCCAGACCTTCTTCCCCTTGGGTAGTGAAGCAAGTCTTTTAAAATCAGTGGTTTCCATTTCCTCTAAGATCAGCAACAAGACAAGGTTGTTCACTCTCAACACTACTATTCAACATAATTTTGGAAGTTTTAGCCACAGCAATCAGAGAAGAAAAAGAAATAAAAGGAATCCAAATCAGAAAAGAAGAAGTAAAGCTGTCACTGTTTTGCAGATGACATGATACTATACATAGAGAATCCTACAGATGCTAACAAAACTACTAGAGCCAATCAAAGAATTTGGTAAAGTAGCAGGATACAAAATTAATGCACAGAAATCTCTGGCGTTCCTATACACTAATGATGAAAAATCTGAAAAAGAAATTAAGGAAACACTCCCATTTACTATTGCAACAAAAAGAATAAAATACCTAGGAATAAACATACCTAAGGAAGCAAAAGACCTGTACTCCAAAAACTGTAAGACACTAATGAAAGAAACTGAAGGCAACATAAACAGATGGAAAGATATAGTGTTCTTGGATTGGAAGAATCAATATTGTGAAAATGACTATACTACCCAAAGCCATCTATAGATTCATTGCAATCCCTATCAAACTACCAATGGCATTTTTCACAGAACTAGAACAAAAAATTTCACAATTTGTATGGAAACACAAAAGATCCCGAATAGCCAAAGCAATCTTGAGAAAGAAAAAGGGAGTTGGAGGAATCAGGCTCCCAGACTTCAGACTATACTACAAAGCTACAGTAATCAAGACAGTATGGTACTGGTACAAAACCAGAAATATAGATCAATGGAACAGGATAGAAAGCCCAGAGATAAACACATGCATATATGGTCACCTTATTTTTGATAAAGGGGGCAAGAATATACAATGGAGAAAAGACAGCCTCTTTAATAAGTGGTGCTGGGAAAACTGGACAGCTACATGTAAAAGAATGAAATTAGAACAGTCCCTAACACCATACACAAAAATAAACTCAAAATGGATTAAAGACCTAAATGCAAGGCCAGACACTATCAAACTCTTAGAGGAAAACATAGGCAGAACACTCTATGACATAAATCACAGCAATATCCTTTTTGACCCACCTCCTAGAGAAATGGAAATAAAAACAAAAATAAACAAATGGGACCTAATGAAACTTAAAAGCTTTTGCACAGCAAAGGAAACCATAAACAAGATGAAAAGACAACCCTCAGAATGGGAGAAAATATTTGCAAATGAAGCAACTGACAGAGGAGTAATCTCTAAAATTTACAGGCAGCTCATGCAGCTCAATATCAAGAAAACAAACAACCCAATCCAAAAATGGGCAGAAGACCTAAATAGACATTTCTCCAAAGAAGATATACAGATGGCCAACAGACACATGAAAGAATGCTCAGCATCACTAATCATTAGAGAAATGCAAATCAAAACTACAATGAGGTATCATCTCACACCAGTCAGAATGGCCATCATCAAAAAATCTAGAAACAATAAATGCTGGAGAGGGTGTGGAGGAAAGGGAGCCCTCTTGCACTGTTGGGGGGAAGGTAAATTGGTACAGCCACTATGGAGAACAGTATGGAGGTTCCTTAAAAAACTAAAAATAGAACTACCATATGACCCAGCAATCCCACTACTGGGCATATACCCTGAGAAAACCATAATTCAAAAAGAGTCATGTACCACAGTGTTCACTGCAGCTCTATTTACAATAACCAGGACATGGAAGCAACCTCAGCGTCCATCGACAGATGAATGGATAAAGAAGATGTGGCACATATATTCAATGGAATATTATTCAGCCATAAAAAGAAACGAAATTGAGTTATTTGTAGTGAGGTGGATGGACCTAGAGTCTGTCCTACAGAGTGAAGTAAGTCAGAAAGAGAAAGACAAATACCGTATGCTAACACATATATATGGAATCTAAAAAAAAAAAAAAAAGGTTCTGAAGAACCTAGGGGCAGGACAGGAATAAAGATGCAGACGTAGAGAATGGACTTGAGGTCACGGGGAGGGGGAAGGGTAAGCTGGGACAAAGCGAGAGAGTGGCATGGACATGTACACACTACCAAATGTAAAATAGATAGCTAGTGGGAAGCAGCCGCATAGCACAGGGAGATCAGCTCGGTGCTTTGTGACCACCTAGAGGGGTGGGATAGGGAGGGTGGGAGGGAGACGCAAGAGGGAGGAGATGTGGGGATATATGTATATGTATAGCTGATTCACTTTGTTATAAAGCAGAAACTAACACACCATTGTAAAGCAATTTTACTCCAATAACAATGTTAAAAATAAACAGGGCTTCCCTGGTGGCACAGTGGTTGAGAGTCCGCCTACCGGTGCAGGGGACACGGGTTCGAGCCCTGGTCTGGGAAGATCCCACATGCCGCGGAGCAACTAGGCCCATCAGCCACAACTACTGAGCCTGCATGTCTGGAGCCTGTGCTCCACAACAAGAGAGGCTGCGACAGTGAGAGGCCCACGCACCACGATGAAGGGTGGTCCCCGCTCGCTGCAACTAGAGAAAGCCCTCGCACAGAAACGAAGACACAACACAGCCAATCAGTCACTAAATAGAAATGGTGTAGAATTTTAAAAACAAAGAAACAAACAAACAAAAACTCAGTGGTTTCTTTGAAAGGTTCACTTCAAGTTTGGTTTTGTCTGGCTTTTGTTACATCATTGACCCTCAACAGATTGCACCTCCCAGTATTCATGCCCTGTGTAGTCCCCTCCCACACTGTCTGTGGGCTTGGCCATGTGACTAGCCTTGGCTAATGGGAAATTAGCAAGCGTGACGCAGGCAGACGCTTGGCCATGTGACTAGCCCTGGCTAATAGGAAATTAGCAAGTGTGGTGCAAGCGGAAGCTTCGTAATTGCTTGCGCTTCGGGGCTTGTTCTTTTCGAATGCACCTCTTAGAACCCAGCCACCAAGGTGTGAGAAAGTCCAAGCAGCCATGTGGAGAGTCCTCCATGGTGGACCAAAAAAAGCCCCCGGCCAACAGCTGGCCCCAATTTGCCATCTGTGTGAACAAGGCTAACTGGTGAACGGATCCTCCAGTCCTCGGTGGAGCCTCCCCAGCTGATTCCATGTGGAACAAAGATGAGCCGTCCCCATCAAGCCCTGCCCAAACTGCAGAATTGTGAACATGTGAGTGATGGTTGTTGCTTTTCATGGTTAAGTTTTGGGGTGGTTTGTTACCTATGAATGAAATAGTACCTAAGCTATTTTTGTATGTATTTTATCTAGGTGTCTGTCACCACCTAAATGTAAGTTGGCATATAGATTTTAGCTCTGTCAGGTAGTTCGGAAACTCTGTGTTGAGAAAGATTCTGAGAGTGCATCCTGGTATAGCAGAACAGTATGCATGTCCCTCATTTAATCCCTTCTCCACACAGCAGTCAGAGTGATCTTTTAAAAATCAATGTGATCGTGTCACTACATTGCTTAAATCCTCCTGGGGCTTTCCGCTGTACTTAGAGTGAAAAGCGAACTCCTTATTCGAGTTTGCAAAACCCTCTAAATACTGGCTTTTGCTTGATTCCCCTTCAGTCTCTTCTCACATCCCTCTCCCACTTAGCCCCTCACGTTGTCCAGCCTCATGGGCCGTCTTTCAGTTCCCTGAACACGCCAAGCCAGTTCCCACCTTTGCATCTTTTTACGCATGTTGGATGTTCTCTCTGCCTGGAATGGTCATCACGGGACTGGCTTCTTATCGTTCGGATCTCAGCTTAAATATCACCCCCTCAGAGAGACTTCCCTGACTATGGGGATGAGTCACCTGTTGCTGTAATAATATTTCATAACAAACCACCTCAGAGTTCAGTGGCTTAAACCAACAAGCATTAATCTCACATCCACAGGCCCGTGAGATGACTGGGGCAGTCCTGCTCTAGCATCTCAGTCTAGGGTCCAAATTAATTCACGTGGCCAAGCATCAGCGGGGAGGGAAGGTGCTCTTCCCATGGAGGGAGTTCTGTGTGGAACAGTGAGCTCGCCGACCACACTCTCAATTCTAAAGCAGCCAGCCGTCAGCACTCACCTTCATCTCACCCAATTTTAATTCTCTGCAGATGATTGATTACCCTCTGATATTTTTGTGTTTATTTATTATGTTTATTGTCTGTCTCCCCCTTGTTAGAATAGGTGTTCTGTGAGAGCACAGTTGTCATTTGTCATCTTCAATGCCGTGTGCCCGCACATGGAACAGTTTCTGGCTGAGTTGAGGTGCCTGATAAGAACAAATGTTAGCTGCAGATACTGGTAAGGGGAAAAGGAATTGGAGAGCCAATTATCTTTTTTTTTTTTTCCAAACCCAATCTACGAAAATATCTTGATCTTTTAAACCAGTGGTTCCTCTTGCAATTTCTCCATCTCTTCCGGTGCTGTCTTCCAATAGTGTAAGAGAAATCATGCTGATCTGCCTTTAATGCTTTGTTTTTTATTATCCATCCATGCTTTGTGCCAGATGTTAGCTTTAGGAACTGTACTTAAATGCAAGGGGGTTTGAGGGGCAGTGCCTTAGAACTCAAATCCTCAAATCAATCTCTTCTTCCAACTTCTAGGGGAAAATCTTCACCAGAGCTTTGACCTTGTCTGAATTGGGCTCCCCTAGAAGCTGACCTTGGCACAAGGATTGGAGTGCATATAGTTTATTTGGGTGCGTGGACAGGTAGGGGAGTGGAGAAGCGATACGGGGAAGTAAAGACAGCCCACGATGGGTCCATTATTAGTCCAGCTACCAGCAGGAGCACCTGGAACTTATTCCCACCAGTATTAACGATTAACCTCAGAATGATCCTGGCCAGGAGGAGAGGGAGCTGCGCGTTCATGCCCCTCTACCTGTCAATCATTAAAGGCTGCCCAGGGGAGTGAGGGCAGAGGGGCAGGAGAGGTGGGAAATGTTGACTCCTAGGCACTTGCACCCAGTTTGTAGGGCAGTGTGGGTTTTGGCACCCTGAGGCAGGCTTCTGACAAAGATGTGGGTGTTACCCTTGGGAAGTCAGGCTGGGTACAGGAAAAGTCTAAGATCAGGGGGAAAGGAGCACAGAAGATCCTGATTAGCCTTTATTTTTTAAATGAGTTTTGTTGTAGTATAATTGGCACATAATAAACTGTACCTATTTATTTATTTAATGTAAACTCGTGATTGATATGGTGGCAGAAATGTTTTATTTACTCCTGTTTACATTAATACTCTTACGGATGCATCTTAATGTTTTCTGGAAACCCAAGTATCTGTAACTTGAAACTTTATCTGCCATTTTATAGAAACAAAAGAAACACTCCCAAAATATTGTCTTTGAAGTTATTGTCCATTTGTTTCAAAATGAGTTTAAAAAATTCATTTCCTTAAATATCCCAGCCTCCATTGGTAAGACAGAATCTAATGAAGTTCCCATCACTCAGCTGTAACAGTCATCGGCTCATGGCTATTCTTTTTCTGTTTTTAATTTTTATCTACTTTAATTAATTTATTTATTTTTAGATTTTTTAAAAGTCTTTATTGAATTTGTTACAGTATTGCTGCTTCTTTTTTTTTTTTTTTTTTTTTTTTTTTTGCGGTATGCGGCTTCTCACTGTTGTGGCCTCTCCCGTTGCGGAGCACAGGCTCCGGACGCGCAGGCTCAGCGGCCACGGCTCACGGGCCCAGCCGCTCCACGGCGTGTGGGATCTTCCCAGACCAGGGCACGAACCCGTGTCCCCTGCATCGGCAGGCGGACTCTCAACCACTGCGCCACCAGGGAAGCCCTGCTTCTGTTTTATGTTTTGGTTTTTTGGCCCCGAGGCATGTGGGATCTTAGCTCCTGACCAGGGATCGAACCTGCACCCCCCGCATTGGAAGGTGAAGTCTTAATCACTGGACCACCAGGGAAGTCCCTAATTTTTATTTAACATTGGAGTATAGTTGATGAACAATGTTGTGTTAGTTTCAGGTATACAGGAAAGTGATTCAGTTACACATATACATGTATCTATTCTTTCTCAAATTCTTTTCCCATTTAGGTTATTACAGAATATTGAGGAGAGTTCCCTGTGTTATACAGTAGGTCCTTGTTGGTTATTTATTTTAAATACGGCCGTGTGTACGTGTCAATCCCAGACTCCCAATTATCCCTGCCCCCCAACCCTTCCCCCCCTGGTAACCATAAATTCATTTTCTATGTCTGTGAGTCTGTTTCTGTTTTGTAAATAAGTTCATTTGTATCATACATTTTTTTAGATTCTGCATATGTGATATCATATGATATTTGTCTTTCTCTGTCTGACTTACTTCACTTAGTATGATAATCTCCAGGTCCATACACGTTGCTGCAAATGGCATTATTTCATTTTTTTTAATGGTAGTAGTCCATTGTGTATATATAGCACATCTTCTTTATCCATTCATCTGTTGATGGACACTTAGGTTGTTTCCATGTCTTGGCTATTGTAAATAGAGCTGCTATGAACATTGGGGTGCATGTATCTTTTTGAAGTATGGTTTTCTCCAGATATATGCCCAGTAGTGGGATTGCTGGATCATCTGTTAACTCTATTTTTAGTTTTTTAAGGAACCTCCATACTGTTCTCCATAGTGGCTGTATCAATTTACATTCCCACCAACAGTGTAGGAGGGTCCACACCCTCTCCAGCATTCATTGTGTGTAGACTTTTTGATGATGGCCGTTCTGACTGGTGTGAGGTGATATCACACCAGCGTTTTATTGTAGTACAATTGACGTATAATAAACCGTACCTATTTAAAGTGTACTACTTGATGGATTTTGACATATATGTATATCCTTGAAACTATCACCGCAGTCAGGATTGAGCATAGCCATCACCTCCAAAAGTTTTCTCCTGCCCATCCCTGAACAACCACTGGTCAGCTTTCTGTTTTAATAATTTTCATTTTCTAGAATTGTATGTAAATGGAGTCATACAGTATTTGCTTTTGTTTTGTCTGTTTCTTTCATTCAACACGATTATTTTGACATTCATCCATATTGTTGCATGTACCAAAAGTTCATTCCTTTTTATTGCTGAATAGTATGCTATGAATATATCACAGTTTTTTTTATCCATTCACTAGTTGATGGATATTTGTATTGTTTCTGTTTTTGGCTATTAGGAATAATGCTGTGAACATTTTCGTACAAGTCTTTGTGTGGACATAGGTTTTCATATTTGTTGATGTCACATCGATACGTTGAAATTGGCTGCGATCAGAGTATTTACACTATGGAGACTGGCAAACTGTGCAAATTCAAGGCTTCTTCTCCCGAGATCCAGCTGTTAAACATTTACCACCACAGCATTAGATATACCTTAGAGTCGGAATTACTGAATCAAAGCCATCAGTATATATTGTCAAGGAAACTTTCCCAAAAGGGTGTAACTTTCTTCTTTATTTAAATACGTATATCCTTTATGTCATTTCAAAATGTTCGACTTCCTCTAAATAAAAAATTCACAAAGTCTAAGATGCTGATCTTTCCCCAGGGTGATATTGCCATTTTTTCTCATTGTAGTAAAGATCAGGGACTTCTGAGTATTTCTGAAAGATTTAAAAAACATTTCTAGACAGGTACATGCATATATAATGCTTTAGTAACAGGGAAAAGAAGACATTAAAAAAATCAGGCCAGAAAGGTGACATAATCAACCAAGGGAGACAGGGGGAAAAGGAAACATGAGACATAGAATTCCTCTGGTACCTAGAGTTTTCTAAGTCATTGTTTATAAAGACACATATTTTCATATGGTTATAGCCCAGTGAACGTGGACCCTCTCTGCTTTACTCATTTAATATTATTTCACATCACATTTCCCCAAATGAATGTAATCATCATTTTTATTTGAACTACTTCATAATATTCTATTGTTCTTATTCCCCTATTGTTGAGCATTTGGGTTGTTTCCAGTGTTTCAGCATTATAAATAGAATGTCTTCCTGCGAATTCCTTCTTTTGCCTTGTAAATGATGTCCTCGGATTAGCTTCCTTAAAGTCTTCTTTTCCCCTGTCCAGTTACTTGTTTATTTTGTTCTGTATAGATGCTGCTTTTCTTCTCTCTCCTGTTCCCAACCCTATGCTTGACAGAGTTACGTGTTCTTGCTATGTACTGTCATAGCACCCTAAATTTCCTCCCTTACAACCTAGAACACTTCCTTTAATAGTGTTTTCCCCCCGAGTTAGATTGTAGGTTCCACAAGGGAGGGGCCATATTGCTTTTCCTCTTTGTTAGCTCCCCGTTGCTTATAACGTAGGTGCTTAATTTGTATTATTGATCTATTGATCTGTTTATCTGTTTTACTTTCTT
This sequence comes from Aethalodelphis obliquidens, assembly GCF_003676395.1. Lineage (NCBI taxonomy): Eukaryota > Metazoa > Chordata > Mammalia > Artiodactyla > Delphinidae > Aethalodelphis > Aethalodelphis obliquidens. The sequence goes on from NW_020838042.1 coordinate 859,024, forward strand.
TCCTTTCTTCTTTGTTCAAGTCTCATTTGACATTAATTCCCAAAGGAATTAATATATGATCAACCCTTTTGTGTCCTACTCTAAACCTGCTGGCCTTGCTGTAGTTAGATAATTGCTAACCCTGAACTAAACCTCTTTTTGGCATCAGGCCCTGTCTGCTATAATCATGAGTCAAAGGTCAAGGCTAGTCAGTACTTCCCTCAGAGATGACTTAGTTACAGGTAGTACAAATTTTAAAGAATTAAATTAGGTAAACCTGCAAAATCATCTTTCTGACACTTCCAAATGCAGCCTTGTACTTCAGATGGGTGTGTCTTAGGTCAGGTTCCCAGGGAACAGGAGAGACGTGCTGGAAGTTCATGGAGGCTTACTCTAGGGAGATAGACCTGTGGGGGACTGAAGGCAGCAGGCCTGGGTAGAAGAGACGTTGAACTGGGATGCAGACCCCTCAGCCAGCCCCATGGGGAGCTCTAGAGTTGGGGTGACCCTTCAGAGTTATCTTCAAACGGGGTGAGGGAATGGGGGCCTTGTACCCACCCCTCATTGGCCAGTGATTGAATGCGGACCACACCCAGGAATGGGGCACTGCTTTGGATGAGAAAGCGACATTCAACCAAGGGTGATTCCCAGAAAGGGACTGAGCAGTGCGCCAGCACCAGTGGACACTGCCAGCAGCTGGGAGGATGTATCCTTCAGTTCCGAAGGGGGGATCTGGGCTGACACCAGAGACCCCTGCACGGTGCAGGGGGGTGGGTATGAGTCATCTCAGAGTGGAGTGCTAGCAGAATAGATGGGCAGCTGTTTGCAAGAGGACAGCGCCAAGTGACCGTCCCCATTCAAGTGAATTCCTATTGTTACCCAGGAGCTCTGAAGTTCAGAGGAGGTAATGGCTGAAATAGCCCAAGTTTGTGTGGTCTCAGGATGTTTTTAAAAGGTGCATAACAATCACCAGCCTCCTTTCCCTCGAGGTGTTTTTCCCCACAGCTGTTTCCTCATTTCGAAGCCCAAGGAGACAGGGAGGCAGGAAGGTGTTTCGATACAACCAGGAAGTCTGGCCTCAAGGATTGTCTCAAGACCTCCAAAGGTGCCCCGAGGTTGGGGATGGGCCTGTGTTATTGGCAGATACCTGTTGCCTCGCCAAACTGCCACCCTTGAAACAGTTTCAAAGGAAACGGGTGGACGTGAATCCAATTACACAAACTTATTTACAAGGCTGAATGAACTCCTGTCTGCAAAGCGCTTTGAGCAACTTGGATAGACTTCCTAAATTGTTTACCTAAAGTATTACCTCACCCTTAAGTCAATTTCCTCGAGGTAGGATGGGCTAAACAGGACCTCCATTAGAAAATAAGCTTCTCATAAGCTTTTCCAGCATCTAATCTGCATTATCACTAGCCATTTGATGTAAAGGTCTGCTTCCTGAGGCGAGGCCGGTATTTTTCACGTATTTTTCCTACATTTTCATTTACTGTCTTTTAAGAATGGATTATGATTTTTGCGCTAAGAAATTATACCTTGGTACACACCATATTTAAATGAATACTTTTAGGCTAAAAGAATCAGTCATGGGACTTCCCTGGTGGTCCAGTGGTTAAGACTTCACCTTCCAGTGCAGAGAGTGTGGGTTCGATTCCTGGTCGGGGAGCTAAGATCCCACATGCCTCGTGGCCAAAAAAACCCCCAAAACATAAAAAACAGAAGCAATATTGTAACAAATTCAATAAAGACTTTAAAAATGGTCCACATCAAAAAAAAATCTTAAAAAAAAAAAATCAGTCATATTTTCAATGTAAGGTAACCAAATGTCTTAATTATATGTATGTGTGCGTGTTTTAGCAAGTTTTATTTTAGAATCCCGGCTCCCTGGATACAAATAGCTCCAGTGTCCTCCAGGATCTCTGGCAAAAGAAGGCTTTGGGGGCACAAACACTGAGTCAGTTTCAGGTATGCATAGATTATTCTAATGCATAATGTCACCACAGGGGTCAATTTTTTTAAAAAGCTGGTTACAAGGAAATTGGATTCCTGTTACTCTAATGTGTAACTGATAAGAGTTTCACAATATTTGACCATTTGTGTGTGGCTTGGATTGGGGGGATGGGAGGTACGGCTTGGTAGATAAAATCTAGCTCTTTCAGCTCTCAGTGCACAATAAGAGGCACTATATAAGGGCCCCTGAGAGGGGCTGATGCTGGGGTGCATGATGCTGGGGTGCATGTTTGCTGCCTTCAGGCCCACTAGGCCAGCAAGACCAACCCTGAGGTTATACACTGAGGTTACACTGAGGTTATATTTTCTATAGCCGCTCCTGGTCCTGCTTCTGTATCATTCAGGTTTCTTCGTTGCAAACAACGTGTTAGTTCAAGCTAGAAAAGAGATTAGAAAGTTCACATGCTCTCCAAAGAGGCTGCAGTCTCCCAGCAGAACTGCTGTAGTGGAGACAATGCTGCCACCATGCCTTGGGGCAGGCAGCTCCCATCACATCACTCATGCGGCTCACTGGACACAACTGCTAGGAACTTGACGTTGATGCTTCTGGAGACAGCGTTTCTGCTGCTGCCCATGTCACAGGGACTCAAGCAGTGCCTGCTTCCTTGGGTCACCAACTTTATTTATTTCTTTTTAGTTTTAAAATTTTATTAGGTTTTTATTTTTTACATGTTTTTTAAAATTTTACAATCCAACACTTGGTGAAAAGGTCACCAGCTTCTGGTTCAAAGGCTGGCCTAGGTATGTCTCACTGGCGAAGACATTCTATGTCTATTCTCTGTCTGTATTCTTGTGCCCCCTGCCTCTCATGGTTTACAAACTTATCTCCCCTTCTATTTCGAGTTACTTATGGAGAAGGATGGGAGAGAGATAGATTGTAAAACAAGAAGGCCACATTTCAGAAAGTACACCAAAAACTATTTCACTACTTTATTGGCCCGTCAGAAAAGCAGTTTTAAACTTCTGAATACCTTCTACAAACCATTAAACTTTCAGCTGTTAGATGTTCCCCCCCGCCCAAGGAATGTGTAAAACAGTCATTCTTACCCTTAGAAGAAAATTTAGCTGATTATTTATATAATTTTGCAGGAGAGATTTCTATGCATGACACCAAAGCCAGAAACCATAAAGAAAAATATTGCTAAGTTTTATTACTTCAGAAAAAAAAAAACCCACCACAAACAATGTTAAAACATTTGACGAATAGGAAAACATTTGCAATTCGTATGACAGAAGATTAATGTCCTAAATATAATAAGATCTCTTACAAATCAATAAGAAAAATTTTAATAGCACAGTATAAAAATGGTCAGAGGATATGTACAAATAATTCACAAAAGAAGAAGGCAAATGGTCAGCAGTCATATGAAAAGATACTCAACCTAACTATTAATAAAAAATACAAATGAAAGCAATGAGGCATACTCTCCCTGTGAGGTTGGCAGGGATAAGAAGTTGCAAACAGACCCAAGCTGATTTGGCAGTCCAGCAAATGTCAAGGTGAACGTATTAAAGCTGGGTGGTGGCTATATACACCTGTCCTCCCAACCTGGCTACTGGATGGTTTATTACCGTGAAGTTAAATATTAAACCAAATTCTCCAATTTCTCTCAAACATACAAACATTTACTAGCTAGCAAGTACAGAAGAGGATGAAAGGTTTATTCTGTGGTAGATGCTCCTCTCTCCCTCATAACATGACTGGCCGGTTTTGTAGATGAGTCAGGATCTGGCAGCATTAACAGGACTCTAGAGCTGGAATGCTGCTTCGGTGGAATTAGACACCTGGGCTGCAATTTTTATACCTTGTTCCCGAAAGGGTTGTAAAGCCTGTACCACATTCCTAGCCAGAGCACCACTCATCTCTCCCATAAAAACGTTTCTTTTCATTATTAAAGTTCTAGGTTACCTCCTCTGAAGGTGTCGATTCTCATTAGGGCTGCTTAACTATCTCGAAGATATTTCCAATGTCAATCCACATTCACAGTCCTAGCTTAAGCACACAGAATTACCTTGGGTGCATACAGACACAATGTCAATATAACAAATGAAAGTAAGTAGGGAGAAACAGTCATTGTAAATGGATACCTTTCTGAAAGGCAATTTGTCAACACGTATAACAATGTCCAGTGAACATCCTCTACAAACCAGTGATACTACTTGTGGCATCTTCTCCTAAGGAAGTAATTGAACACATACGCAGAGATTTGTCCATGGATGTGCGTGACTGCATCATTTCTAGTAGCGCAAGTTTGTAGACAACCAAAATTTTGTTAGTAAGGTAGTGATGTAAAACAGACCAGTGGTTGCTTGGAGGCGGGAGTGGGGGCAGGGAGGAGTGGAAGGGATGGGAGGGCAGGATTACAAATGGCCAGGATGAAACTTTTGGGGTGGTGGACATATTTACCATCTTTGAGTGTGGTGACGATTTCGCGAGTGTATAGATACATTAAGGCTTCTCAAATTACATACTTTAAATATATGCAGTTTATTATATTTCAATTATACCTTAATGTGTTTAAAATAATCCTGTCAGCAGATAAAAGATAAATTATAATAACGAGGGGAAGATTTATTACGCATCTAACATGTACCTGATATTGTGCCAGCTGTTCCACAAATATCATCTCTTTTTTATTGAAGTATAGTTGATTTACAATGTTGTGTTAGTTTCAGATCTACAGCACAGTGATTTAGTTATACATATATATATATATATATATATATATATATATTCTTTTCAGATTCTTCTCCCTTATAGGTTATTATATTGAGTAGAGTTCCCCGTGCTATACAGTAGGTCCTTGTTGGTTATCTATTTTATATATAGCAGTGTGTGTATGTTAATCCCAACCTCCTAATTTATCCCTCCCTGCACCTTTCCTGTTTGATAACCATAAGTTTCTTTTCTAAGTCTGTGAGTCTGCTTTGTGAATAAGTTCATTGGTATCATTTTTTGGATTCCACATATAAGTGATATCATATTATATTTGTCTTTTCTGTTTGACTTCACTTAGTATGATAATCTCTAGGTCCATCTATGTTGCTGCAAATGGGATTATTTGATTCTTTTGTATGTGTGTACCACACTTCTTTACCAAGTCCTCTGTCAATGGACATTTAGGTTGCTTCCATGTCTTGGCTATTGTAAATAGTGTTGCAGTGAACATTGGGGTGCATGTATTGTTTTGAATTATGGTTTTCTCTGGATATATGCCCAGGAGTGGGATTGCTGGATCTTTTTTGATTCTCACCATAACCCTTTGAATTCAGAACTCTTATCATCCCCATTTCTCACAGATGAGAAAACTGAGGTTTAAAGGATTTAAATGACTTGTTCAAAGTCACACAGCTAGCAAGTGGCTAAGAGTACGAGTCAGTAGACTATAGCCATGGACTAAATCCAGCCTGCCACCTGTTTTTGTAAATGGAGTTTTATTGGAACATAGCCACACCCACTTCCGTGCATACTGGATTGGTCTGCTATCACATAACAATGACAGAGTTGAGTAGTTTGCAACAGAGATCTTCATGTGGCCCATGTAATGGTTTTGTGTGTGTCAACTTGACTAGGCCGTGGAACCTAGATATTTGGTGAAACATTCTAGATGTTTCCGGGAAGGTGCTTTTTAGATGAGATTAACATTTAAATCAGTAGACTTTAATAAAGCAGTTACCCTCCATAGTATGAGTAGGTCTCATCCAGTGAGTTCACAGAAGAAGACTGACATCCCTGGAGGAAGAGGGAATTCTGCCAGCAGACTCCCTTCAGATTTGAACTGCAACGCTTGTGGGTCTGACCCACCCTGCAGATTCTAAACTTGCCAGTCTTCATAATCATATGAGCTAATTCTTGAAAATACCTCTTTCTTTCTCATATAGATAGGTAGGTAGGTAGATAGATAGATGATAGTTATAGATATCTATATATAGATTTACCTAGATAGATATAAATATAGAGATCATCTATCTAAATCTGTTTAGAAAGATCTCTGTGTCTACGTATCCTGTTGGTTCTCTTCCTCTGGAGAACCCTAATACAGCCCTCAAAGCCTACAATATTTATTTGGCCCTTTACAGAAAAAGTTTGCTAACCCTCGCCTAAGAGCCAGGATCAGAATCCAGGCAGTTTAAATGTAGAGTTTACACTCTCGGTCACTGCCCTACACTGTCTTGTGGAACTGGTTATCCAACCAATGGAATACTCTATGGCCATTAAAAAATCATGATACCTAAGTATACTTACTGGTTTGAGAAAATGTTCAGAATGTATTGCTAAACAAAGAAAGCAGGTTATACCTGTGTTTATGGTATCATCACATTTCTATTAGAAAAAATAAGCCTGGGAAAAGTTACAGAAATGTATACACTGTATATGATAACAGCGGTTTTCACCAGACACTGGATTATGGGTGTTTTTTACTTTTCCTTTATACCTCCTTGTATTGTCTAAATATTTCACAATGAGCATACAATAAGAAGGAAAAGGCAACGAAGCAGTTTTCATTTTGAAAATGGAAAGAGGATGTCTAATGATTTGCATTTTATACTGCTTCAAAATTACCCCATGTTAAAACGTTCAAGTTTACAGAATGTCCTTGATGACAAAAGCTGTGTAGTAGCTACAGCCCTCTCTGTATGCTGTGCTAGTCCATTTTTTAGGCAGCAGGCAATCTGAGTGGTCTTTCAAAAGTACTCATCGGGTTGTGTTACTCCTGTGCTTCAATTCCTTCCACGATTCCTCTTTAAGGCCTCAATTGTCAGCAGTGGCACACAGGGCCTTTGTCTTTGGCCCTTGCTGCACCAGTCTTGCACTCTGTTTTGGCCACACTGATTTATCTGTAGTTCCTGAAAGCACCTTGGCTCTTATCTTGATCTGACAAGATTAGTCTCATCATTGCCACTGAGAGCAATAACTAGATCTTATCTTTGTTTTTTTAGTGCTTAGAACAGTACTTACTATAAGTAGGCAAAATGAATGTGGAGAATGCTGAACCTCTATTATGACTGTTAATGAGTTTCAACCTTGGTCCTGGTAGACAAGATGGCCAGAGAGGTTGACATTTATGTCACTGAGGACTTACTCTATTAGCAATGTGCTTCAGTTGCATTTTGGGTGGGTTGATTTGGGAACCTAATCATAATATATAATATTGCGTCGATAAAAAAACGTTTTAGGTTCTTTCCCTCTGTGTCAAATACTGGCTAGATGTTCGCCAGTACGTTTCCTTTTCCTGGGTACTCAGAAAAACTATATTTCTTAGCTGTCCTTCCAGTTCGGTTGGGAAATTGTGACTGAATTCTGGCCAATGTACATATGAACAGAAATCATGTGTGCCTTTCACAAATGTGCCTTCTGCATATTCTCATTCACTGGTTCATGTGGCTGAACTCGAAGACTTCTGAAATGGTGGAGTTGCAAGATGGAAGGAGCCTGGTCCCTGAACTGTGATGTAGACTAGAAACAAACCTTTGTTGAATTTAGCAACTGAGATTGTAGGGGCTGTTTGTTATTTCAGCCCAACCTAGCTTCTCCTGACTGCATCATCTTTCAAAGAAACGTTTGTAACTCTACTTGTTTTTGAGTTGGGCAGGGCTTAACATGGTCACTTTAATTTGACACTGGAGAATGCAGATGTCGAAGCATATCTCCTTATTCAGCTTCTTCATTTGTATTTTCCAAATGATTTGAAAGAGAAACATGGAGTAAGATAATGAGTGTTCAGTAGAAAGCAAAAAATAGTACAGAGCATAAATAACTCACAATTAGCATAACAATTCTTACTATTAATATGAATCTTTCATTTCTTCTCTGCTTAATTTTTTGAGTTTGCAAATCTGCTGTGTTTAATAGAAAGCTCCAAATATACTGCCTTTTCAATAAAAGGAGGGGTCATACAAATCTATCAGACACATGAATGTATTATGTATTTAATTTGTTGACTTATTTATATAAGGATGAAATCAAACCAGAAATCAGTTAGGACCTACTGTGTGTGTTTTGTTGTATGGCACGTGCTCCTGTCAGTTGGTGGATTCAAGCTGCTTGTAGTCATGCTTGTCTGGTAAATAATCTTTGCTAAATGTGACCAGAAATATGGAATTTTTAATTGGCAGTTAATAATCCTTGGGCTGCATGTTACTCTATTAGACATCTGGCTGCCAATTCCATACAGGATCTTTTCATGACCGTCATACACTGCAGGGAACATTAATTTACTCTGAAAATCAAATTAATTGAAAAGGTCTTTTTCAAGCAAAACACATGAAAGGATATTAGCATAGTGCTTGCAAATGAAATGATTTGATCCATTGTAGGGATTTTCTCTATGAAATTTCGCCTGATTCCCCCTGCTTGCTTGGTATACCCTCCTTTTTTTTTTTTTTTTTTTTTTTTTGTGCGGTACGCGGGGCTCTCACTGCTGTGGCCCCTCCCCTTGCGGAGCACAGGCTCCGGATGCGCAGGCTCAGCGGCCATGGCTCACGGGCCCAGCCGCTCCGCGGCTTGTGGGATCCTCCCGGACCGGGGCACGAACCCGCGTCCCCTGCATCGGCAGGCGGACCCCAACCACTGCGCCGTCAGGGAAGCCCTACCCTCCTTTTTTTAAATTAAAAAAATTTTTTATTGTAGTATAATTGCTTTACAATGCTGTGTTAGTTTCTGCCGCACAGCGAAGTGGATCAGTCATGCGCATACACATATCCCCTCCCTCTTGGACCTCCGTCCCCCCCATCCCACCCAACTAGGCCGTCACAGAGCACCGAGCTGAGCTCCCTGTGTTATACAGCAGGTTCCCACTAGCTGTCTGTTTTACACATGGCAGTGTATTTACGTCAAACCTGATCTCACAATTCATCCCACCTTCCCCTTACCACCCCCCTCTGTGTCCACACCTCCATTCTCTATGTGTCTCTCTATTCCTGCCCTGCAGATACGTTCATCTGTACCATTTTTCTAGATTCCACATATATGCTTTAATGTACGATATTCGTTTTTTTCTTTCTGACTTTTCTCTGTATGACAGTGTCTAGGTCCATCCACATCTCTACAAATGACACAATTTCGTTCCTTTTTATGGCTGAGTAATATTCCATTGTATGTATGTGCCACATCTTCTTTATCCATTCGTCTGTCAATGGACACTTAGGTTGTTTCCATGTCCTGGCTATTGTAAATAGCGCTGCAATGAACATTGGGGTGCATGAGGTACACCCTCCTGTGCTACCACTTAATTTGTGTGAGCCTTATATCATGACCTGTGACAATTATTTCTCACCTGGCTCCCCTAGAGACAAGGGGGCTCACACCACCCACCTTTTAACTTCATACCCTAAGTGCCTGGCCTGAAGTAGAAACCCGGTAAATGCTTATTTTATGAATGTTGATACAATTGTTTAGACTAGTGTGCTTTTAGAGTTGAAAAAGTCCCTTAAGATAAACGATTAAACACCTACTTGACAGTTACAATGTTTAACTGATTGTTATGTGTAGCATGGATATAAATAAATCAGATTTTGTATAACTATATCTGGGTATTTTATACAGTTTTAGGATACTAAAATTTTTTTAAGAGGAACATGGTGGGAGGGTAGGAGGTTGAGGAAAGATTTGAGGAACAATTTAACGTTGTTTAACGGTGCAAAAAGAGCCAGAATGGACAATAGGGTGCTAACTATCTTGTGACTTGGGGTGGGATGTCCTACCGTATGTGACAAAGTCCAGGCTTAGACATTCAGCCAAATGAGACAGTGAATGAGAAGCCAGAGGGTCAGAGGAAAGGAAGGTTTTGAAGCCATTTTACACTCTTGTTTTTGCTTTTACCCTGCCTACACTGCTGTCAGATAGGACCAAACTTGAAGGGGAATCTGTTCTCCTATAAACACCTCCAGAGGAAGATGAATGCACTGCGCCCAGTAGTTATTTAGCCAGGGTGGTTGTTACTGAATTCTTCCTTTTATATAATCCCAAATTCTTTAAGCTATGATTTAAACTCTTTCTTTTTGTTGTTGTTGTTCTTTCTTCAGTAGAGCTAGAGAACAACTGGTCATCTTCAACATAAGATGTTAAATCACCCCAGTTAGTTTTTTTCCTCCATTTTGTATCAAATTCCAGCTCCCTTATTTATTTCTTTTAGGATCTTATTTCCAAAGCAGCCATGTCTCTGACACTCTGCTGGAATGTCCCTGGGCTGTCTCTTTCATCCTGGAGCTCTGAACACCACTCCATAAAAAGAACATGACAAATGACCAGCAAAGAAACGCTAGTATGTGACATCCCTAAATGTCACTTTCCTGTGTCCTTCTCTCCTCCCAAGTTAGTTTATTCACTCGGAGCACATTCTATGTGTCAAGAGTTCTAGGTGCTCTGGGATATCATAGTGAACAAAACTCATGCATATCCCTCACAGACTTTACATTCTAGCTGGGGGAGAGAGATAAGACACAAAAGATAGAAGTAAAGAGCCGTAGTATGCCAGCTGATAATAAACGTGACGCAGACAAGTAAAGTGGGGAAACGGAAAGGTAGTGTTTGGGGTCGCAGTTCTAATAGTGGCTCGGATAGGTTTGAGAAGGTTGTTAAGAATGATTAAAGAAGATAATTTAGGTGATACGAACAAATTTTAACCTTCATGAAGCGGGCAGTATCTGTGCCCAAGAGCCCAGAGAAACACAAAATGAGGCAGAAGGCAGGAAGCTTTTACAGCATAAAGAATAAGGAACAAAGAAATAAGGATAGAGCCCAGAGCTGGCTTGGCGTTTGGGGATTGGCTGACTGGATGGACTGCGTTTCTGCTTAAGCGGCACTTTTGCAGGGACACAAAGTGATCTTTTTTTGTTAAAATTTTTATTGGATTATAGTTGGTTTACAACGTTGTGTTAGTTTTTGCTGTACAGCAAAGTGAATCAGCTATACGTATACATACATCCCCTCTTTTTTGGATCTCCTTGTCATTTAGGTCACTACAGAGCAGTGAGTAGAGTTTCCTGTGCTATACAGTAGGTTCTCATTAGTTATCTATTTTATGCATAGTATCAATAGTGTATATATGGCACAAAGTGATCTAAGTTTTGGTTGGCTGACGTGGCACGTGGCACCCGAGGTGGGAGCGGTTCCAGCTTGGGCCTGGAAATTTGTCTTTCTTTATTTTGGACCGAGCCACGGGGCATGTGGGATCTTAGTTCCCTGACCGGGGATTGAACCCTCACCCCCTGCAGTGGAAGCGTGGAGCCTTAACCACTTCACCGCCAGGGAATTCCCAGAAATTTGTTTCAACAAGGTATATTCTGAGTAAGGACCTCACGGAGGTGAGGAAGCCAGCAAAACAGGCATCTGGAGGAGAGAATATGGGGCGGAAAAAACAGCCAGCATGAAGGCCTTGAGGTCAGAACTGGCTGGTGTGTTTGAGAAACAGGTGGCAGTCAGTGGACGGAGCAGAGTGAACGAGGGGAAAGAGTAGCAGGGATGAAAGCAGAGGTTCGGGTCAGGTTGTGTAGAACCTTGGAGGCCGCTAGAAGGATGTTGGGTTTTACTCTGGGATGGGGAGCCATTGTGTGTTTTAAGGCAAGGACGGACCAGATCTGATTATGCCTTAACAGGAAAACCCTGTGTCGAGGATACACTGAAGGAAGCAAGGGTGGGGGTTGGGAGACCAGCTGAAAGCTATTGTAATGATTCAGCAGCGTCATTACGCTGTCTCCAGCCAGAGCAGTGGAAGCAGAGACGGGGGAGAAGTTCCCAGATTCTAGGTATGTTTTGAAGGGAGGAACAGTAGAATTTGCTCATGGAATGGACGTGAGTATGAAAGAAAAGGAGTCAAGGATGACTTCAAGGTTTTTGGCCTGAGCCACTGGAAGGATGGAGTTGCCATTAATGGCTAGGATAGAGAATATTTTTGGTCGTGGCAGGGACGTGCTGGTAGTGGGTAGATGAGGAGTCAGTTTCAGACATGGTGAGTTACAGAAAACTGTTAGACCTCCAAGTGGAGATGTTGAGGAAGCCGCTGGATGTACACATACGGAGTTCATGGATGAAGTTCTGGCTAGAGATACAAGTCCTGGAGTCATCATCCTATTGAAGGTATTTATAGCCCTGAGGCTGAAGGAGATCACCAAAGTAGCATCCACATTATAGATAAGAGGCTCAATGAGTGAGCCTTGGGGCATGCCGGCGGGGGGGGATGGGCTACTTGTAAAAATATAAGCCCGTACATCATACACAAGCATTTTTCTTGGCCGCACCGCGTGGCATGCGGGATCATAGTTCCCAGACAAGGGATCGAACTTGTGCCTCCTGCATTGGAAGCGCAGAGTCTTAACCGCTGGACCGCCAGGAAGTTCCCACACAAGCATTTTGATGAAAGTAACCAAGAGTGGAGAAGGAGGGTGATTCAGCCCGGTATGGAGGGAGGAAAAGATACTGCTGGGTGGAACATGACCGGACAGATGAAACCTGGAAGAGTAAGAAGGCAGCAGTGAGTGAAAAAGCCTAGGCTGACGGCTAGAAGCAGATGAAGGGACAGTCTGGCTGCAGTAGGCAGCAGGATGGAGAGACAGATAGAATGGCTTAGGTTACTCTCTTGTTTTGCAACTCTTTCGCAGTGAAACTAACAGCCACGTTTTAGACGAGGCTCCCTGGAAACAGCCTCTGAGATGGAGTATTGTCTGCAGGTGGAGTACTCATCTACAGAAAGTTTACTGGGATTGCTCACCTGCAGAAGGTTTACTGGGGAGTGCTCATGGGAGATACACCTGAAGGAGGTCAGGAAGGTAGGCGGGGCAGAGAAGTTGAGCTGTGTTGTGCTTACAGCTAAGGCTTCAGCGGATCCCACAGGGTGCTCTGGAGCTGGGATGGCCCTTCAGAATCGTCCCAAACTGAGGTAAGGGGGACTGAGTCTCTGTATCATTGAATCAGCCGGTTATTGGCCCAGGCTCTTCCCCCGCAAGAGGTGGTGTTACCTTGGGCAAGACAGTCCCCTGTAGCTGAAGGCAATGCCCAGAGAGGGCCAGAGCTGTGAGCCGTCAGCAGCTGATACTCTCAGAAGCTGGGGTGTGGGTGTCCTGGCCCCGAAGACAAGAGGGGGTGTGGCTGGTGCACTGCAGTATCCACTAGAAGCATCTATAAGCTGAAAACAGACTGAGAGGTCAGGTGTTAACGTTTAAATGAATGCACATAAATGGAGATAGCTTCTTTCTCCACTTGTGAAAAACGTCTCTTTATTTGCTGGTTTTTATAAGATGGTCAGTGTTTTCATCAGGGGTGGTGTTATTAAGTTACTTTAGAGAAGTGACTAGAAAGTTGGACAAAATAGGGAAAGTATGCAAGAACTAATGCCATTCAAATCTTTCTTAGAGCCGGATCGTGCCAGTTAGGGAGAATGTGAAAAGAATACAGCCTGTATTCAGGCTGGAAAGAGAACCAGTAATTCTCTACCGCTTCCCAGTAATTCTCTACCGCTTCCCACGGAGGCCTTTGGAGATGTGTGGAGGGGGCTTTGTCTTCACAATGACTGGGAGAACTACAAAATGAGGGAGGATCGTGCACGATGCAGAATTGCCCCAACTCAAATGCCAATAGTATCTCTACAGAGAAACACTTAAATGGTTGAAGGAAGTTAGAGGCAACCTGGTGATAGGTAGGATGACCAGATCATTTATTCTACTAACCAGGGCGTTTTTGAGATTGAAAGGGTTTTATTAATACTTAAGTCAAGATGACTAGAGTAAACCATGAGTGAGGGCAGTGAACTAGGACCACGAGAGCCCTGGTGTAGGGGCTGCTGGCAGTTACCTGCACGGGTGAAGGGCTAAGCGTAACCCAGGAACACAGTTTGTGAAGAGTGTATGCAAAAGCTTCCTATATGGCTTGGAGTCCCCCTGTTGTCATATTGGCTGTAAAAAGGGATGGAATGTTTCTCTCCTGTGGCATAAGAAGAGTTACCCATCTTAGCCACAAATTCCTGATTGATTAAATTGTCAACATGCCTAGGATGTTTACTTTCAGTATGGATGTGAATTGAACCAGTAACCTCAACTCTCATTATTGGTAAAAGTATTCCCTCCATGCAGTGTTTCCCAACTCTTTTCACATCATGGCATACAGAGAAATTGATTTTTAATTGTAGGGCATCCTTGGTCGACTGCAGGAGGCAGAAGGTTCCAGGCTGTATCCGGCCATCCCCAAGACTGCAAGGTTTAAGACCTCGACACTACTGGGACACCTGAGTACACCGCTGAGAAGCTCTGCCTTACCAAGTAAGTCTTTGAAAGCCTAGGAACTTCAGAAGAAAACAGAGAAATGGTGAAGTAAACCTAACTCATGGTTTTAACACTTTTTATTGTTGTTGAATTTAGGAATAATTTGTGTTTGTTTAAAGTGCTTAAAGTGTTTGTGGCAATTTGGCGTATTTGCAAATTGGAGAAATGAGTCTTAGGTTGCAATTGAAAATGTATACTTATACAAATGTGATTTCAAAATGAACAGAAAACTGGACTCAGTTCGTATAGTATATGGTATCAGAATATTTCAGAGAACGTGTGGCCCACGGGTGCGCAGTTCACTCCCCTGTTTTGGAGGGAGTAACTGCAGGTCCAGATAGAGGGGCCAGGAGAGGATGAGCTGGGATGCGGTGAGCAGCAGAGGACAGCAGAATCAGATGCCAGGCGCTGCTGCTGCAACCACTCTTCCCAAAGGAGGCCCAATCTTCCTGGCAGCAGCAAGGTGTCTAGAATTCATCCTGGGAGACCATTGCTGCCTGTTCTTCAAACCTTCCCCTGGAGAACAGCCTCAGGGCATTGCTGTCTTTCTGACCAGCCCAGCTGTTTGTCTTTTTGATAATAGCCATTCTAACAGGGTGTAAGATGGTATCTCATTGTGGCTTTGATTTGTATTTTCCTGATGATTAGTGATGTTCAGCACCTTTTCATGTACCTTTTGGCCTTCTGTATGTCATATTTGGAGAAATGTATGTTGAGATCTCCTGCCCATTTTAAAATCGGACTTTTTTTTTTTTTGGCTGTTGAGTGGTTTACGTTCTTTGTATATTTCAAATGTTAATTACTTGTCAGTTATATGAGTTAGCAAATATTTCTCCCATTCTATGGTTACTTTTTCATTGTGTTGATAGTTTCTCTTGCTGTGCAGAAGCTTTTTAGTTTGATGTAGTTCCATTTGTTTACTTTTGCTTTTGTTGCTTTTGCTTTTGGTGTAAACTTCAAACAATCGTTGCCAGAGGAATGTCAAGTAGCTTACCCCCTATGTTTTCTTCTGGGAGTTTTATGGTTTCAGGTCTTGCATTCAAGTCTTTAATCCATTTTGAGTTGATTTTTGTGTATGGTGTAAGATATTGGTCCAGTTTCATTCTTCTGCGTGCATTTGTCCAGTTTTCCCAGCACCATTTATTAAGGAGACTGTCCTTTTCCCATGGTATATTCTTGGCTCCTTTGTTGTAAATTAATTGACCATATATGTATGAGTTTATTTCTGGGCTCTCTATTTTTCCCCATTGATCTATGTGTCTGTTTTCTTTTAATTTAATTTTTATTTTATATTAGAGTATAGTTGATTTGCAATGTTGTGTTAGTTTCAGGTGTACAGCTAAGTGATTTAGTTATACATATATCCATTCTTTTACAGATTCTTTTCCCATATAGGTTATTACAGAATATTGAGTTCCCTGTGCTATACAGTAGGACCTTATTGATTACTTTATATACAGTGGTATGTATCTGTTAATCCCAAACTCCTGATATATCCCGCCCCTCACCTGTCCCCTTTGGTAACCATAAATCTGTTTTCGAAGTCTGTGAGTCTGTTTCTGTTTTGTAAATAAGTTCATTGTATAATTTTTTATTTTTAATTTTTTTAGTTTTATTTATTTATTTTTTAATTTTTATTTTTTTGCGGTATGCGGGCCTCTCACTGACGCGGCCCCTCCCGTTGCGGGGCACAGGCTCCGGACACGCAGGCGCAGCGGCCATGGCTCACGGGCCCAGCCGCTCCGCGGCATGCGGGATCTTCCCGGACCGGGGCAAGAACCCGCGTCCCCTGCATCGGCAGGCAGACTCTCAACCAATGCGCCACCAGGGAAGCCCCTATGTGTTTTGATTAGATGATTTAGTCTATGGATATTCAAAGTAAGTGTTGATAAGTGTGGATGAATTTCCATTTTGTTCATTGTTTTCTGGCTTTTTGTAATTCTTTGCATTCCTTACTTCTCTCCCTTTGTGATTTGATGCTCTTCTGTAGTAGTATGCTTAGATTCCTTTTTTTCAATATTTTAATTTTATTGGATTTTACTTGATTTATAATGTTGTGTTAGTTTCAGGTGTACAGCAAAGTGATTCAGTTATACATATACATATATTCATTCTTTTTTAGATTCTTTTCTTATATAGGTTATCACAGAATATTGGGTAGAGTTCTCTGTGCTATACAGTAGGTCCTTGTTGGTTATCTGTCTCATATATAGTAGTGTGTGTATGTTCATCCCAAGCTGTTGATTTATTCCTCCCCACCACGTTTCCCCTTTGGTAATCATAAGCTTGTTTTCAATATCTATAAGTCTGCTTCTGTCTTATAAATAAGTTCATTTGTATATTTTTAAAAATTAGATTCCAGGGACTTCCCTGGTGGTGCAGTGGTTGAGAGTCTGCCTGCCAATGCAGGGGACATGGGTTTGAGCCCTGGTTTGGGAAGATCCCACATGCTGCGGAGCAACTGAGCCCATGTGCCACAACTACTGAGCCTGCGCTCTAGAGCCTGCGAGCCACAACTACTGAAGCTCACGCACCTAGAGCCTGTGCTCCGCAACAAGAGGCTACTGCTGTGAGAAGCCCACGCACTGCAATTAAGAGTATCCCCCGCTCGCCAGAACTAGAGAAAGCCCGTGTGTAGCAACAAAGACCCAATGCAGCCATAAATAAATAAAAATTAGATTCCACATATGAGGGATATCATATGATATCTGTCTTTCTCTGTCTGACTTACTTCACTTAGTATGATAATCTCTAGGTCCATCCATGTTGCTGCAAATGGCATTATTTCGTTCTTTTTTATGGCTGAGTACTATACTATTGTATATATGTACCACATCTTCTTTATCCATTCCTCTGTCTATGGGCATTTAGGTTGTTTCTGTGTCTTGGCTGTTGTAAATAGTGCTGCTATGAACACTGGGGTCCATATATCCTTTTGGATTATGGTTCTCTCCGAATATATGCCCAGGAGTGGGATTGCTGGATCACGTGGTAGTTCTATTTTAAGTTTTTTAAGGAACCTCCAGTCCATTCTCCATAGTGGTTGTACCAATTTACATTCCCAGCAACAGTGTAGGAGGGTTCCCTTTTCTCCACACCCTCGCCAGCATTTATTGTTTATGGACTTCTTTTTTGTTTGTTTGTTTGTTTGTTTATAGACTTCTTGATGGTGACCATTCTGACTGGTGTGAGGTGATACCTCATTGTAGTTTTGATTTGCATTTCTCTGATAATTGGTGAGGTTGAGCATCTTTTTTTGTTTGTTTTGTTTTATTTTGTGGTACGCGGGCCTCTCACTCTTGTGGCCTCTCGCATTGTGGAGCACAGGCTCTGGACACGTAGGCTCAGCGGCCATGGCTCATGGGCCCAGCCGCTCCGCGGCATGTGGGATCTTCCCGGACCGGGGCACGAACCCATGTCCTCTGCGTCGGCAGGCGGACTCCCAACCACCACACCACCAGGGAAGCCCTGAGCATCTTTTCATGTGCTTTATGGTCATCTAGGTTCCTTTATCTTTTGTGTATATACTTTAGGTTTTTGCTTTGTGGATACACGAGGCTAACATAAAACCTCTTATAAGTCTCTTTTAAGTTGAAACAACCTAAGTCCCAACACATTCTAATGCTCTACGTTTTTTTTTTTTTGTGGTACGTGGGCCTCTCACTGTTGTGGCCTCTCCCGTTGCAGAGCACAGGCTCCAGACACGCAGGCTCAGCGGCCATGGCTCATGGGCCCAGCCGCTCCGTGGCATGCGGTATCCTCCCGGATCGGGGCACGAACCCGCGTCCCCTGCATCGGCAGGCGGACTCTCAACCACTGCGCCACCAGGGAAGCCCACGCTCTACATTTTTACTCTCCAATGTTTTATGGTTTTCATGTCACACTTTACATCTTTTTATCTTGTGTACAGTAAGTTCCCTACAGACGAACGAGTTCCGTTCTGAGAGCATGTTCATAAGTCCAATTTGTTCGTAAGTCCAACAAAGTTAACCTAGGTACCCAACTAACACCATTGGCTATATAGTACTGTACTGTAATAGGTTTATAATACTTTTCACACAAATAATAAATAACAAACAGAAAGTAAAGAAAACATTTTTAAACAGATTTAAAAAAATAATTTATTTATTTTGATTTTTGGCGCTTTTGGGTCTTTGTTGCTGCGCGTGGGCTTTCTCTAGTTGCGGTGATCGGGGGCTACTTTTCGTTGCGGTGCAGGGGCTTCTCATTGTGGTTGCTTCTCTTGTTGTGGAGCACGGGCTCTAGGCACGCGGGCTTCAGTAGTTGTGGCACGCAGGCTCAGTAGTTGTGGCTCATGGGCTCTAGAGCACAGGCTCAGTAGTTGTGGTGCACAGGCTTAGTTGCTCTGCGGCATGTGGGATCTTCCTGGACCAGGGCTCGAACCTGTGTCCCCTGCATTGGCAGGCGGATTCTTAACTGCTGCACCACGAGGGAAGTCCGAAAACATTTTTAATCATACAGTACAGTACCTTGAAAGGTACAGTGGTACAGTACAACAGCTGGTGCTTCTTAGCAGTGCCAGCTATATCACTGCAGCTTTTATGCTTGCTTCTGGACATCCTGGGCTTGAAATAAAGATACTGTACTATTGTACTCTATACAGTACTGTACAGTAAGTTACACAAAAGCACAGCCACTTGTAAAGGAAGTACACATGTGACAGTGTACGCCAGACGTGTGAACTAACGTGATTGGACATGCAAACGCACGTTTGCACCTTTGAAAGTTTGCAGCTTGAAGGTTCGTATGTAGGGGACTTACTGTCTCCACTAACAAATTACTGTAGTTATTGCTATTTTTACTACTTTTGTCTTTTAACCTTCATACTAGATCTTTCAGTGATTAACCCACCACCATTAGAACATTAGATTATTCTGAATTTAACTATGTATTTCCCTGTACCAGTGAGAGTTATACTTTCATATATTTTCCTGTTATTAATTGGCACCCTTTTGTTTCAGCTTAAAGAAGTCCCTTTAACATTTCTTTTAAGGCTGGTCTAGTGGTGCTGAACTCCTCATCTTTTGTTTCTGTGGAAAACTCTTTATCCTTTAATTCTGAAGAACAACTTTGCTGGATAGAGTATTCTGGTTGGCAAATTTTTTTTTTCTTTTAGCACTTTGAATATATCATGAAACTGCAACGTCTCTGCCAAAAAAACCTGTTGATGGTCTTATGGGGGTTCCCTTGTAGGTAACAAGTTGCTTTTCTCTTGATGCTTTTAAAATTCTCTCATTGTCTTTAACTTTTGAGACTTTAATGATAATGTCTTGGTTTGGGTCTCTTTGGAGTCATCTTATTTGAAACTCTCTGGTCTTCCTAAATTTGAGTATCTGTTTCCTTCCTGAAGTTAGGGAAGTCCCTTAAGCTATCTTCACTCTTTTTTCTTCTTTTTTTTTTCTTCTTTGATTGTATGAATTCCACTGCCATGTCTTCAAGTTCTTGGATCCTTTTTCCACTTCATCTAGTCTGTTGTTGAACCTGTCTATTGAATTTTTTAGTTCAGTTATTGTATTCTTTAGCTCTGTGATTTCTATTAGGTACTTTGTTTTATTTTCTGTTGATTGAAATCCTCACTTTGTTCATACATAGTTTTCCTGATCTCAGTGACTGTTACGGCCTTTCCTGACCTTTATGACTGTTATTTTGAACTCTTTATCAGGTAAATCACTTATTACTGTTTAATTAAGGTCTTTTCTGAAGTTTTACAGGCATACCTTGGAGATATTGCTGGTTTGGTTCCAGAACTGCAGTAAAGGGAATAATACAGTAAAGTGGGTCAGACAAATTTTTTGGTGTCTCAATGCATATAGAAGTTATGTTTACACTATACTGTAGTGTGTTAAGCATGCAGTAGCATTATGTCTAAAGCACAATGTACATACCTTAATTTAAAAATACTTCATTGCTAAAAACTGTTAGCCATCACCTGACAATGCAGGGTTGCCACAAACCTTCAATTTGTAAAAAACATAGTATCTGTGAAGTGCAATGAAGTGAAGTGCAGTGAAACAAGGTATGTCTGTATCTTGTTCTTTCATTTTGAATATCTTCCTCTGTTTCATAATTGTCCTTGACTCTCTGTGTTAGTATCTATGCTATTAGATAAAGCTGCCACCTGTCCTAGGCTTGAGGGTGTGGTTTGTGTAGGAGATGAAATTCATTGTTCAACCCCGCCCAGGTCTAGGTTTTCTCTCCAACCTTTGCAATTGTCTGAGTAGACTTCTTTGTTAGTGGCTCCTAGCAGTTGAGGGTGTGTTAAGATCTCTCACTGTCCCAGAGGGGAAGATCTCAGTCAGCATCTAGAAGCAGGCTGATTGGAAGCCAGCTCTCTTTCACGGGATAACTGGGAGATGGTTGTTTCTGTCTGCTGCTTCTGCACTGTGTCTTGGGCGGATAGCTGGTAAAAAAACTGTTTCTCTCTTTGTTACAGTCCTGTGGGACTCATGAATGTAGGCCCCGCTGGCCACCAGAGCCAGGCGGTCAAGGGGTGTTCCCTGGGCACACAAACCAGGGCAGCAGATGTGTGCACAAGGTCCTTTCTGGGCGATACGGGCAACCTGGAGCCAGGCAGAGGGAGAGCACAGAGTGTCCACTGGCTCTGGGGTCTCTGGAGAGCATTGCAGTCTGCCCCTTGATGTGTGGTATATTCGAGGCCTGCCCTTCAGGCTGCAGCTATTAAGATTAGCAAGTAGGCCTCATTCAGGGAAAGACTGGGCATTTCTTTCTGCTGCCTCTGCAACATGCCCTGAGGGGTTAGCTGGTTAAGAACTGTTTCTACTTTTTTTGTTTTTTGTTTTGGCCTTGCCGTGGCACGCGGGATCGTAGTTCGTAATCGAATCCGGAGCACCGGCAATGGGAGCACGGAGCCCTAACCACTGGACTGCCAGGGGATTCCATCGAACTGTTTATATGTTTGTTCCAATCCTTTGGGACTCGTGAACAATGTGTGGGCCCCACTGGAGACCGAAGAAAAATGGTCAAGGGGTGTCCCCTGGGCAGTAGCTGCAAAAACCAGGGTGCCAGACGTGTTGACAAGCTCCTTTCTGGGAGGTACCAGCGACCTGGACCTAAGCAGAGGCAGAGCACAAATATGGTATCTGGGGTCTGTGGGGGGTATTTCAGTCAGTCCCTAGATGTGAGTTAAGTTAGGGGACTGCCCCTGAGGCCACAGTTATTATGATAAGTAATTAGGACTCTTTCAAGGGAGACTGGGTATTTCTGTCTGCTGCCTCTGAGTTAGCCATGGTGAGTCTGTATGGACCCTTTAAGGACTGTCTCATAGTGCACTACAGCCGTATGGGTCTCATGGACATAAGCCTTGTTGGCTTTTTTTCTTTTAATATTTATTTATTTGGCTGCACCGGGTCTTAGTTTGCAGCACACAGGATATTGGTTGTGTCATGCGGGATCTTTAGTTGAGGCATGCGAGATCTAGTTCCCTGACCAGGGATTGAACGCGGACCCCCTGCATTGGGAGCGTGGAGTCTTACCCACTGGACCACCAGGGAAGCCCCCAAGCCTTGTTGGCTTTCAAAGTGAGATGTTTTGCGGGCCTCTGTCTCCAGTAGAATTCTTTTTTAAAAATAATTAATTTATTTTTGGCTGCGTTGGGTCTTCGTTGCTGCACGCGGGCTTTCTCTAGTTGTGGTGAGTGGGGGCTGCTCTTCGTTGTGGTGCACGGGCTCTAGGCGTGCGGGCTTCAGTAATTGTGGCACGTGGGCTTAGTAGTTGTGGCTCACGGGCTCTAGAGCGCAGGCTCAGTAGTTGTGGCACACGGGCTGAGTTGCTCCGCGGCATGTGGGATCTTCCCGGCCCAGGGCTCGAACCCGTGTCTCCTGCATTGACAGGCGGATTCTTAACCACTGCGCCACCAGGGAAGCCCTCTGGTAGAATTCTTAATGTGGGATTCAAACCCTTTTCTCCTCAGGGAGAAGCTGGTAGTTTTGAGTTCCCTCCTGGCTGTGTGTTGCCACGCCTGGGGTGGGGTTTATAGCAACATCCTGTCTCAGTTTCTCCTACCTGTTTCCATGTGGTTTTTTTTTTTCTTTTCTTCATTTGCCTGATATGCATAGGAGTCACTCAACTAGCTTCTGAGTTTCTTTCAGAAGGAAGTGTTTTATATGTAGCTATAGGCTTGGTGTGTCTGTGGGAAGAAGTGAGTTTGGGAGACTCGTATGTGGCCATATTGAACTAGAGCTCACAGAAAGTGACTGTTCTTATTTGATATAGGTCAGCTACAGTACACATAAGAAAATAAGATTTCTAGTTGAACCTAAAGGTTTAAGAATAATTAGGTTTTTTTTACATCTTTATTGAAGTATAATTGCTTTACAATGATGTGTTAGTTTCTGCTTTATAACAAAGTGAATCAGCTATACATATACATATATCCCCGTATCTCCTCCCTCTTGCGTCTCCCTCTCACCCTCCTTATCCCATCCCTCTAGGTGGTCACAAACCACCGAGCTGATCTCCCTGTGCTATGCGGCTGCTTCCCACTAGCCATCTGTTTTATATTTGGTAGTGTGTATATGTCCATGCCACTCTCTCACTGCATCCCAGCTTACCCTTCCCCCTCCCCCTGTTGTCAAGTCCATTCTCTACGTCTTCGTCTTTATTCCTGTCCTGCCCCTAGGTTCTTCAGAACCTTTTTTTTAGATTCCATATATATGTGTTAACATACGGTATTTGTAAGTTTCTTTCTGACTTACTTCACTCTGTAGGACAGACTCTAGGTCCATCCACCTCACTACAAATAACTCAATTTCGTTTCTTTCTATGGCTGAGTAATATTCCATTGTATATATGTGCCACATCTTCTTTATCCATTCATCTGTCGATGGGCACTTAGGTTGCTTCCATGTTCTGGCTGTTGTAAATAGAGCTGCAATGAACATTTTGGTACATGACTCTTTTTGAATTATGGTTTTCTCAGGGTATATGTCCAGTAGTGGGATTGCTGGGTCGTATGGTAGTTCTCTTTTTAGCTTTTTAAGGAACCTCCATACTGTTCGCCATAGTGGCTGTATCAGTTTACATTCCCATCAACAGTGCAAGAAGGTTCCCTTTTCTCCATGCCCTCTCCAGCATTTATTGTTTGTAGATTTTTTGATGATGGCCATTCTGACTGGTGTGAGGTCATACCTCATTGTAGTTTTGATTTGCATTTCTCTAATGATTAGTGATGTTGAGCATCCTTTCATGTGCTTGTTGGCAATCTGTATACCTTCTTTGGAGAAATGTCTATTTAGGCCTTCTGCCCATTTTTGGATTGGGTTGTTCGTGTTTTTGAGATTGAGCTGCATGAGCTGCTTGTAAATTTTAGAGATTAATCCTTTGTCATTGCTTCATTTGCAAATATTTTCTCCCAAGAATATTTAGGTTTTAAAAATGTATAGCAAGTGGAGAAACCTCCACAAAGTGATCAAAGTTGACATTACCAAGAATGGGACAGACCATCATTACATACATGCCTCCTGCTATGATGTGCTGAGGACAGATCATTGCTTATGTCATATCCTTGCCAAAAACACGTAACCTGAATATAATCCTGTGGACACATCACAGAAACCCAAATTAAGGCGCATCCTACAGGTAACTGGCTTGTACTCTTCAAAAATATGTCAAGGTCTTTGAAGACAAAGAAGGGTAGAGAAACTGTTCCAGATCAAAGGAGATTGAAGAGACGTGACAGTGTCATGAAATTGAGAATTAGATCCTAGAGCAGACTGGGGAAACGCATATAACTATTAAAAAAAATCGTGGCACAATTGACAGTATTTGAATATGGGCTGTGGAGTAGGTGATAGCTTTGTATAATGTTAAATTTAAAAATTTTGAGAACTGTAATGTGGTTATGCAAGAGAATGTCAGTTCTTAGGAAATGGACATGAAGTATTTAAGCATAAGGGGCATGACGTCCGAAACTTACTGTCAAAATGGTTCAGAAAGAAAACACTACAGTTGACCCTCGAACAACATGGGTTTACACTGCGTGGGTCCACTTACACGCCGATTTTTTCCAGTAGTAAATACTGTGGGACTACATGATCTGAGGTTGGCTTAATCTACAGATGTGGAGGAACCGCAGATACAGAGGAACTGTATATATGGAGGGCCAACTATAAGAGTTATACACGGGTTTTCAGCTGTGTGGGGGAGGGGGGGCACCCGAACCCTTTTGTTGTGCAAGGGTCAACTGTTGGGGAAGGGGAGGGAGAAAGGAGAGGGTGAGGAAGGAGCGAGAAACTAAATGGGACAAAATGTAAGCAGTTATTGAATCTGGGTAAAGGGAATATGGGGGGTTCTTTGTACTACTCTTGTAACTTTTCTGTGAGTTTGAATTATTTCAAAATGAAAACTGACAGAAGAGCTCAATATTTGTTCCTGAATATATATAAAACACAAACACATGTGCGCGCACACACACGCACACAAGCATGCACAGATAGAATTTAAGTCTAAAGTTACTGTACAGAATCTTCTCTGTATATGAAAGCCACTCTCAAACATCGCCAAACGTCACACTGTCACACGATATCGCTTGTTACGGCCTGTCTGGCGTGTTGCCACTCCTGTGTTGTCAGATAAGTCCGTGAGATCACAGCAGTCTGAAGCCCAAGGAGCAGTGGAGGATGTGTTTATGGTTCCTACCCTAGTGGCTTTGCTACTGTGGGAAAGAATGCAGTTCACGTCCTTCCTACACTTAATTTGAAGGCAGAGTCTTTGCAAGTGTGCCAGTGCTTGCCTCTGTATTCATTCCGCCATTAGAGCATTGCAGTTTCAGGGAGATCCCATCGCGGCTCCACAGAACGTGTCCATACATGTCCATTAGTCTTGGGGCTTTCCCCCAAACACACATTCTGCTTGCTGATGCACAACCTGCGCCAGCTTGATGCGTTTTAATTTTTAGCTGAAATGACTCCCTCTCCTCCAGCCTGTGCCTAGTGTGGAAAGGAAAGCCAAATGCCCTCCTCAGAGTGAGACATACACAGTGCTGTGTTAGGTCGAAGCGTTGAAGAGTCCTCAGTTACCTAGTTGAGTGCTATCAAAACAGGCAGTCTGGGCGTTTCAAACAAAAGCAGGCTGGGGGAACGGCACCGGGGAATAAATGATTTATTTAAATAGGATGAAACTTAGTCTTCGTATGTGTGGATTTCAAGGGAAGTCTTTCAGTGTAGTAGCCCCTTAGGTTGGCACCATCACCCCACCCTCAACTTAGTGATTCGTATCAGAGATGCCACACCCATTTAACACCATTCTTAATCAGCTTCACCGTCTCCTATTATTTCCAAAGTCACTAGAATAGGCTGTACCTAGTGGACTTTTGTAATTTCTTTGGCCCTCCAGCATCTGAACCTGTTGAGGAACTCCTCTCTGTGACTCTTGGTGGGAAGCAGAGATAGATGGTCTCTCCCTAGAGGTGTTGACGTTGCTCCTCGTTTTCCTAGCCTCCTTTGCAGCTAGGACAGAAGCAGAGCAGGACAGGGGTGAGGGGATCTCCCTGTGGTGGTGGTCATGACTATGTACGAGAGGGGTGTCCCCCTCAGAACCAGTTCTGAGGCATCATTTTAGGCGTGACTTCTATTCTTCAGACGTCTCCTTAGGTCTGGTACCATTAATAATAATAGAAGTGATAAGCAAAGTGTCAACTGCAAACTGGTTAATTCATATACTTGTTATTACTAAAACAGAAAACAAAAAGACCACTATGACCATTGCTGCATAAAATTACCTCCCGAGCTACAAGTGCTTACCACCTTTGATCCAGAAATCGCCCTTCTAGGAATGTGTCCTACGGATATATTTTTGCACAAGTGAAAGGATGAAATGAGAGATATGTGGTATTGTTTGTCAGAGCAAAAGAGGAAGACCACCCACGTACCCCACCAAAGGGGACCGTTTAAATAATATCCCCCCCCACACTGGATTATTAGCTATAAAAAAACATGAGGAAAGCATTTCATATATTGAAATGAAAAGATCTATTTCAATATAATTAAGGATGGATCTCTTGAGTCCATTCTTAAGTTTAAAAAAAACCCAAGGTATATAACTGAATGCATAGAATGCTAGCTTGAGTAATAAAAGGAAAAAAAGTAGGAACATGTTTGTAATTGCTTATACAATAACGACACTTTGGAAGGAAACACAAGAAATTATTAATATTTACTCAGAGTGCAGTGAGGATGAGGTGGGAATAGGGTAGTCAGGGTCCTTCTTTTCACTGTTGGGCTCTCTAGATTTTTAAATTTTTTAACGATATGAAAGTTTTGCCTATGCAAAAAAAAACAAAAACAAACAAAATAGTGCAGTCCAGTCAACACTTTTTTGTACCATAACTGCGTGCTTTATTGAGATACACAGTAAAGCAGTAATATAATACAATAGTAAGGCATATATTTGGTGAAGTCTGATATGTTGTGAAAATGCAGTAAAACTGAAGTTTAAAAAAATAATTAGTAAATGTTACAGTGTTGGTGTTAAAACACAATATATTATGATACTCAAGTAAGAACCCAGTACCTGAAAACAATGACATAACATGCCAGGTGATGTTTATGCTTCAGTTACATTGGTTATGATCTACAGTTTAATACTCGGTGGTTATAAAGAACACGAAACAATGTCCAACTTATGCTTAGAACGTAGCAATAAAGCTCTCAGTTTTTATTCAAATATTTTTGACAGACTCACTCCAGAACTAATGTCTAAAAGATAAAATAAAACAAAAGATTAAAACAAAATTAAGCCCTCTATTTACCTCTGATTTTAGAATGAAACTTAAACTTCTTAGTAGGAAGTAAAGTAACCCCTTGTTTTAAATCACGGTTAAAAAAAAAATCCTCGGGTAAAGAAAAAGTACAGCGTCACATAAAGGAAAACAATGCAAGACTAAAATCAAATCTTCATGTAATTTGTTACCTTAGAGCTTTGGGTTTTCTTCTGGAAATTATGAACAAAAACGAAAATGGAGGGAAATGTTCTCACAATGGACAGGTGATGAAGCTGTGAAATCAGGTGTGCACAATTATTAGGAACACCCCAAAACCAAAGTGAGGTAGAAATAGCATGAGAAGCCATGTCTGATGTTAATTATCATTAGTAAAATAAGGAACAAAACCCACTCTCCAAAAGTTAATTACACTTGATGTAAGAGGTAACAGATTTGCAAAATGATAGGTCACACAGTGATTTCTATTGAATGAATGATTAAAAAAAGTGAAAGACTAATAAGATGAAATGAAAGAGTAAAGCTTTTTCCTACCAGTTAGTCCTCTTGAGCGTTCTCCTCTGCTTGAATGATTTATTAACATATTTAACCTGCCTAATCCACCAGAAAGGGTTTGGAGTGCCTTTTGGATCATTTAAATCAATTTGTGTTCCCACTTACAAACCTGCCTGGAGTCACTTGTAGAGAAATGCCAAGGAGGGAAACATGATTCATGGGCTTCTGGGTGGATATTGAACAGTACCACAATGTGATGGGGCTACTGTGTTACACATTTCCACTAAGGGTTATTTTAAATTAAGTCTTGTGGCATTTACAAACTCATTACAATGGGGAAAAAAACCTTCAGAAACTGGAAAACCAAGAAACTGGAAAACCAAGACACCCACTGCTGTTTGACTGTGAGAAAAGAACAGTTGTAATTATAAAGCTCTCTCTGTGAGGTTATGAACATTCATCCAGTCCTTTACGTCAAGAGTGGCCTGCGCCCTCTGAGGGACTGGCTGGGAATCCACAGCCCTCCAGCCCTACCATAGTCCTCCTCCTGCCTGGGAGTTAAAAATGCCTTCTGATGCTCTGATTTTCACTGAAGCATCATTAAATTTAAACCGTGGCATTGCCAGCAGCAGGACGCTGAATACATCAACCAGCGGATGACTCTGACATAATAAGTCCTGTGTATTCATTCATATGTCCCTTAAAAAAATTCAGTACTCTAGTTGTCACTGGAAAGTTCAAAATGAGAAACATCTGGAGCCGCAGACAATGTTTTAGTGTGGTAGCTTCCTGCTGGCTTCAGGCTCCAGGGAAAATTCATTCTAGACCCAAGCAGGTAAGCCTGGATGACCAGAAGCAACTGCTTTCCATTAGGAAGTGGCAAGAACATTTGAAGAAGAAATTTAAAATGTCTCTTGAAATTGATATCTATTTATCTATATACCCATAGTATTTACATACTTATAGACATATAGATGTGTAACACGAAAACCCACAGCCAGCCCCACTCAGCCAACAATTCCAAAAGAGCGATATGAAGTAGTCATTTGGTGGTGTTAGAGGAAGTCCTATCTTAAATATGCAGGAAAAGAAAAAAAAGCCACGAATCTCATATGGATATCACGCTAAAAGGATGCAAAACAATGTGCTGCCTCAGTGTGTGTGTGTGTGTGTGTGTGTGTGTGTGTGTGTGTGTTTGTTTTTAGGGGTTTTTATAAACAACTTTTTTTTTATAAAGCACACTTTACAATCTTTCTTTATAACTGTTATAAATCTTTAAACAACCCAAAATGCGTTCCATATAAAGAAATGGCAAGTTATTTAGCTATCAAGATTTTACATGTAGTTTTCTTATAACTTTTTTTGTACAATTGCATAGACGTGTAAAACCTGCCATTGTTAACAAAACAATAACAGACTTAGAAACTACTGAAATCTACAGTATAGTACCACTACCCTTCACAAAAATATAGATTTTTTTTTCTTGTAAACTCTTACTGTCTAATCCTCTTTGTTGTATGAATATTATAAAAACCATGCGGGAATCAGGAGTTGTAAAACATTTATTCTGCCCCTTCTTCATCTGTCATGACTGAAACTAAGGACTCCATCGCTCTGCCCAAATCATCTGCCAGGTGGAAGAGGCTTCCTACATTGTGTCCTGGAAAACAGAGAGAAAGACAGACTTGACACAAGGTGTAGTTATCATCACCCCAACTCTTTGTCATTTGGGAAATCATCCCCCGTTTCTAGGTGTAGACAACACAGAAGCTGCGTCCAGGGGGTACACGACAGGGTTTGGTTTTTCACCAGTTTTCCAGGAAGAAGCAAAGCCTTGTTAATGAAGCCATTCCACACTGTTAGTATCCAGCCTCATATTGGGTCAGGCTCCTAGTATCATATAAATGGAAAAAAGTCAGACTGCACTCATCTTCCCCATGTAAATATACACCAAAAGGCTTCCACGGATGAGCACAAGATTCCTGTCATAACAGGAACAATTCGCGATGGGATGTATCTTCTCCACCTTGCTGTGGGAGATTATTTACTATGTACTTGTATTAAAAATTATTTTACTATCAAACAACCATCACCATAACTATCACCACCACCACCGCCGCCACTCTCCTCCATCACCGTTAGCATCGCTACCATCACTACGTGTGAAATCTTTATCTCAAGGCTGTTACAAGCTGTTGGCTCACGTCTAAGGCTATGGCGGAGGTGACTTTTCTCTCTGCTTTTACTTGAGTTGAAAGAGAAAGTCTTGATTTGACCTTAGTATACACTATTAACTTTTGAATTAGGAAGCTTCAGGAAAAAAAAAATTACTTTTCATTCCAGATGACTCAAGAGCCTCATTGTAAGATGACCCACATGCATAGCATGGATTTGGGTAGCCTCTGAATCCATTTTTGATCTCCTACTCAATGAGGGTTAACTATCAGAATAGCCTTCTAATAATAATATGACATGACCCCGTGTTAATCCCCCAGCACGGAGCATAAGAACAGCACAATGTCCCTGGGTACTTCGTGGCAAAATTCAGATCTAGAGTAAGATAATTTGAGACACACTTTATGACTTGCCTCGTCATGTATGTCCCATATTTTTATATGGCTAATTTTAATTCCTGGACATTAGGAAATCATTCCACTATTCAAGTACTGCCTTTGAAACTAAAAATGCTTTACTAGGCTATTACTACCTTGCCATGTATCAACTTTACAGATTCCCATAATAATTGTTAAAATCCCTATAAACATTAAAGATAGACTAGGGCAGGTATTCTTTCCTAATATTTATTTCAAGAGACATAGCGTTTTTAAGTATATGAGGGGATCTGAAGAGGACTCGTAGGCAGGCACTTAAACAGCAGTGGCACCAGGTCAAGCTAAGACTTAACTTTTATGCTGTTCAGCCATTTTTATTCAGGCGACCAAGTTTGTAACTCTCTTTGCGCTCTATTCGTGCAGAAAGTTTCAATGAGGACTAATTATGCTTTAAAAAATCACTCTGGAGTTTGGTTGGGGCTGCACACATAAAACCTTTTAACAAAGCATATGTACTATGCCTAGAGTGGGCCAGTAGTTTGGCAGCCCTCAGTAAAGAACAGAAATCATCTTTGGCTTTTCTAAACCATAAAAACCACAGGAAGCCACAGTGGGTCCTTTGCTACTCCTCAGAGCGCAAATATCTAACTGATGCCACCAAGTTAGAGGGCTTCCCTTGTACCTACTTTTGACTGCCCAGCAACCCTGGGAAATCTGTACAATTATTCCCGTGTAATTGAAAATAGATGGACTAACTACAAATTTTAAATTGCTTGCGATCTTAACAGCAATTAATAAAACCAGTAAAAACAAACCCCAAGACTCTTACACCCTGATACCTAGATATAATTCCAACTATTTCTCACATCTACACTATAGTATAGTCCTCCTGGTAGCTAGAAAATGTATTAGAAAACATAAAACAGGGAAGAAACCATTTTTTTTCTCCATCAGCTTATTGACAATAATCAAAGAGTGCCTATTTTAGACTGTGCTAGGAGATGCAGACGGCAGTTCAAAAG
Organism: Aethalodelphis obliquidens; assembly: GCF_003676395.1. Lineage (NCBI taxonomy): Eukaryota > Metazoa > Chordata > Mammalia > Artiodactyla > Delphinidae > Aethalodelphis > Aethalodelphis obliquidens. The sequence continues at coordinate 890,094 of NW_020838042.1, forward strand.
ATAATGAAGACAAGTAAATGCATTTATAGATTATATAGCCAAGTGGTGCTTTTCTACTCCTCAAAGTGGTGTTCGGTTACTAACTGGAAGGAAAATTCTTGAGTCTCTTAAGAGGCATAAGTTCTAGGGGTATCTGCTATTTAAAAAGTTACCAGGTCAGAGGTTCATGGTTTTTTTAAAAAAAATTAATTAATTAATTTTTGGCTACGTTGGGTCTTTGTTGCCGCACGCGGGCTTTCTCTAGTTGCAGAGAGCGGGGGCTACTCTTCGTTGAGGTGCGCGGGCTTCTCATTGCAGTGGCTTCTCTTGTTGCGGAGCACGGGCTCTAGGGATGTGGGCTTCAGTAGTTGCAGCATGCGGGCTCAGTAGTTGTGGCGCACGGGCTTAGTTGCTCTGCAGCATGTGGGATCTTCCCGGACCAGGGCTCGAACCCATGTCCCCTGCATTGGCAGGCGGATTCTTAACCACTGCGCCACTAGGGAAGTCTCAGGTTCGTGATTCTTAATACACCATACCTACTCCCACAAAATGTTAGGTAGCCTTTAACCTGTCCAGACGGTTAAATGTTCACACCTCATGGCCATCCCTATGCTAGAGAAATGAACGTTCTGAGTCACCCCACCATATCTATATGATGCCTTTCATTACTTTGTTTACAAATACCTGCTTCATCAGAATAACAATTCCAGTGTTTTCCATGGAGGTTTTCCTTAGAGCCAGAAAAAAAAAAAATCTATCTCTTTGACTAAATACTGCTCCAAAGAATCATATACCTCAACCCGCTGGAGGCATAGAACCACACACAGATAGGGAATTGGGACACAGAAAATAGATTTGTATCCTGCTTCTGTTATCCGTGTGTGTAAGGCAGAACATTAGTGAGATCATTAATTTTACCTGACAGATTTTTCTAAAGTCAAAATGAAAATCTTGTGCTATGAGCATGAGAGGCCCTGGAAAACAGGCAGGCATCTGCGATTAGCTTCAGGCACAAGGAGACATAAAAATACGTCTATAGACGTCCTTAATCCATTCTTAAGCAACGACTGTTGAAGAGAAAGGCACTGTGCGTTTAACATTAGGGTAGTTGTATGTTTTTCCAAGTTGGTGCAAAGTGTGACATGTGGACTCTCACATGCCACCTCTGCCTCAGGGAGTTGTTCGCTGCAGTGATTGGAATTGAGACTTTCTGGCAGAGACCCAAGACCTCAATAGCAATCTGGCACTCTGTTTTTTTTTTTTTTTTTAAAAAATAACGTTCCCAAAGAAATGGTGAGCGCTCAGTTGGCCAAAGCAAAGCCAGAATACCGCAGTGAAATGTGCTTTTCTTCTCTGTAATTTAATCTTTGAAAAAATATCTGGTCTACTGTACATCTGGGGTATTTTCATAGCATTAAAAAAAATCACTATTGTTTGGATTCTGTGGCTTTCTGAAAACTTATCTGACTACAATATACCTCAGGTAGTATAGATTCCAAAAGCCCGTGTGACTTCAATTATATGTGCTGGCCTTTTCTAAAATGCGTTTATGAGAGACACATGTTTAGGGTGGTTAAAAATATGGTGCAACTTTTTACCACAAGTTAAAATAAATTTTAAGGGGCACTTACCATCAGAATGAACCCAAGCTGTCTCACATAAGAAGGCAAACCGTCAGGAGCATTCAATGCTGCACCGATTCAGGTTTCCTGTTTCTCCTCCCAGCCCACCGCTCCCTCCCTTGGACCCCACAAGCCTTGGAAGGGAGCAATGGTGTGGACACACTGAAGGATCGTTCAGCTGATTAGACCTGCATGGCATGGCACTGGCAGAACTTCCAGTATGACGTTTAAATGAATCAGTGGCTACTCCTGTCCATCTGTTGCTAAGGATCCAGAACCTTCTCATATAAGGACTCCCCACCCGTCCAAGCTGTCTCCCACAGTAGTACACGCTATTGCCATCCATGGGAAAGCTTTCCTTCTTGCGTCCTTCGTACTAAACTCTTGGTAAGGACAATCTTGTTTCACTTGGGCTGTCACTCAACACTTTGTCATCCGATGTCCTTTCATTAGGTAATTCAATGTTTAGCTAATATTTCTGGTAGAACAGAAGTGTGAAGCAGCTTTTACTGTAAACCCCAGACCACATTCAGTGATAATGCTGTACCCTACCTCTAAAAGGCATTAAAAAAATCCCTCACGACTCCAAGATGCACTTTTTATCCCTAACTGGTTATTGTTCTATCTGGCTCAAAATGCCAAGTAAAGAAAAAAGCACCCTCCGACGGGCAAGTTGAGATGACATATGCTTTTCACACACCATTTTCTAAGTGGCAGTAAAGCACACAGTTAAGAGTGTGGCTCTGGACCCAGACTGCCTGGATTCCAATCCTGGCTCTGTCACCTTGGACACATTGCTTACCCTTTCGTTGACTCAGTTTCCTTATCTGTAAAATGGGGTTAATAAGAGTACCTACCTCATAGGCTTGTCCGGAAGATTACATAATGAAAAAGATGGCAAGTGCTTAGAAAAGTCCTTGGCAGACAGTAAGTGCTCAAAAAAATGTTAGCTCGAGTGGGAAAGAAAGAGTGTAGGCACCAGGAAAAAGAAAACAGAACCAAAATGAAGTCATCCCTGAAGAATAAAAACCAAGGGCACTGGCAGAAAATGCTAGGGTCCTGGAAGTAGAAGGAAGCTTTATGACTCATCAGTTATGTTCGAGGCTAAATGTATTTTGAAGGTTTTGTTTGTGTTGCAAATGGCAACAGATGATGAACTTCAGGATTCCAACCTAGGGACTACAAAGGGTTGCCATTTAAAAGAGATTCCTGTTCCCCCAACCCCTGGTCCTGTTGTCATGGTGATGACAATGACAGTGAACATTTGAGGAATGTTCCTCATAAGCTGCAAGTGGAGAGGTGACTACCATCCTTACATGATGACACGTGTAATACACACATGGGCGTGCACACACACAATTCTTACACAAACGCCAAACATAGAAAGCGGGATGAGACAGACAGAAGCCATGGCTGTGAGCCTGAATCTCACTAACCTCTCTCATTGGCTTCCCAGGGGTATTTCTTCCTTTAATAATAGAGAGAGGAAGAGGCAGAGATATCAGAAAGGGAAAAAAAAAGCATAAATATACAGTTTCATACCAATTTGCTTCTTTTACCAAACAAATGTTGAGATGACAATTCATTTATCCCCTTCTGGAAAAAAAATAAAAACAAACAAAAAAAACCCAAAAGACACATCCAGTCAAATAACCTTTACATACACTTAAAGTCGGTGTAAACAGATAACATGATCCAGGAGACATCACTTATAGAATCCATAGAGCTCACATGTTCAACTGGATGAAAGCGGGCACAGCATAGAAATCTGACAAATCGAGCATTGTTTTCAAGGGCAGCTGTAGAATCTCAAGTTTACTGTCCAAAAATCTCAGAATCTTTATTGTCCACTTGACAACCAACACACCCAAACAAACAGTAGTTGGTTTCAGGTGCCAAAAATCGGCACTCCAAATGCGAGGTAGAACACTGCACAGAGGCTAGACTCCATCCTCTTGGGAGAAGCTGTTCTATCTGTTAGAAGCTGAGCATGTCCATGATGGGACTGGGGGCACTGGAGAAAATTGAAACAAAGCGGGAAGGAGATAAGTCCCACTTATGGGCAAGCCACGGAGCCAGATTCAGGAATGAGTCTTCACCTTCCTCGTCATGATTCCACAGATACCAGGAGCCTTGAGGGTCAGCCAAAGACCCTCTGGCCTTGTTTGTTTTATAGAATCCTATATCTGTATGCAGTTAGTTATTTTTGAAGAGCAGGTTCTGATGAGAAAGTTTTTCTACGCTGATATTTGTAAGCGGGCAGAAAATTAGGGACCGCTGACCATACCTGGCATGTCTTGGGCACGCAATTTCCGGGGTCTCCAAAGTGAAATACTGGTTTTCAAACTTTGGCTTTCGCATTGGGCCACTTCCTACAACATTCTTATCTGCCATCCAGTATTCAGAGCAGCTACAAGCAGAGCTGTGAGAGATCTTGTGCAGCATCTCCCTTTCCCCTGACACGCTCCAAGAAGACCTACGACCCCCCTGAAACAATCTGAGTACTAGTCTAGAACGAAGAGGTATTGAGCTACTAATCCAAAAGAAACTTTTTACAACTCACGTTTAGGGTTTAAAACTTCTGGTGTACATTTTAAGGTTTTCTAAGTATGACCCCGCCCCTGCCTTTGCCTTCTTTCTGAGTTGTCCTGAGTCAGAGATTTCTTGGGCATACAGAAACTGCATGCTTGACGATGTAAGAAACATGGTCAAGGTGTCCATGATGCTCCTCAAACCAGGAGAAAGAGAGAGGTGCTCCTCAGTTGTGGGTGTTCCCGGTGGTAGGCCCATACCAGACGACGGGGAAAAGGGAGGGGGAGAACAGCATTTCATCCTTGATGGCGCACACCAACCCCAGCGTGAATTAGTCATCCATTCTTTTTCACTTCATTAGCAACATTTAAAAAATTTCTCGTACTCCACGGTTATACTGTCTGGTGGTAGAATGAATTCTCCTCCCCTGCAAGACTGTGAGCTCCCTGAAGGCAGGGTCCGCATGTCGCTCACCTACCTCTCTCTCCCTGATATCTACTGTACCTCGACGCTACGGGGATTTGGTAAATGCTGGCTGAACTAAATGAGGCAGCCGCTAGGTCATGGCCAAGAGTCCTTTGATGATTTAGGCAACTTGGCCTTGCCTGCGATCCTTATCTTGGATGCCAAGGGCTTGTAGCTGCGTCTGGCTTGTAACTTGGGCCTATTTTTCTTTTTCTTTTTTTTTAAAATTGAAGTATAGTTGATTTACAATGTTGTGTTAGTTTCAGGTGTACAGCAAAGTGATTCAGTTATATATATATATATTCTTTTCCTGATTCTTTTCCCCGATAGGTTATTACAAAATATTGAGTGTAGTTCCCTGTGCTATACAGTAGGTCCTTGACTGGGGTCTATTTTTAAAACCTCAGAACCTTAGGAAGGACAGTGTTGTTAGAAAGCAATGTGATTTTAGCTTTAGAATGTAATTACGGTTCCTAGCATGATAAAGGTTATGTACCTTTAGTAATTCTTCAACAAGGCCTATTCAGAGCTCAGTATCAACTGGTCACTGCTGAAGATGAAGCAAATGATTTGGGTTTTATTTCAGGTACTTCTTCAGAAACCATGTTTTCTGTAAAATGGACCTCCCAGAGCTATGTGATCCCTGACCTCTTTCAAAATTCTCCCTCGCCACTTGGGTTCCAGTGTGCTCATTATCATAGTACGAAGGGAGGTCCGCTTCTTGTTTAAAAAGAGTTAAATGTTTTCTGCTTGTATCAGAAATACTTTCTACGCTGACAAAATAGAGGCTCGCTGGTTGCACCATTAAAAACAAATTCTTTACCAATAAATAAAGTAGCAAATAAAAGTTTTATGTGAAGAACACATTCTTTGGAAATGAGTCTCCTTAGACCGTCAGTTAGGGGGTCCATCTGGCAATGCAGTATGCTGTCAGGAAATGAATCAAGAGAAACAGGAAGTGTGCTGGGGAGTCCTGAGTCTAAAGAAAGGGCTTGGTCAGGTCTGGAGAAGTCTCATTTCCTCAGGCAGTACGAACTTGAGAGGATTGGCTGTAATTCATTATTCACAGTCAGAATCGCAGGACGTTACTGTTTCTGGGTATCTTTATGAGCTTCTTTGTCTCAGTTCACTGACTTTTTTAAGAAGTTAAGGACTAATGAGTCCCTTTTTAGGACTTCTGTTTCATTACAAGCGAAAGAAGATTGAAATGGCTATACTTTATTGAAAATGCAGGATCTTTGGTGAAGACGGATATAAACGCATAAATCAATTCAAAAGCACAGTTTTCTTGGGCTGAAAGTTGATCAGCACTGAAATCTGTGACTGTATATATGTGATGAGCTAGAGTGGCTAACAATTTAATGATGTAAAGTCGGGGTTGGCACATTTTCTCTGTAAAGGGCCAGGTAGTTAAATACTTTGGGCTTTGCCAGTCACACAGTCTCCGTAGCGGCTCTTCACAACTACTCTGCCACAACTACTCTGCCCTTGGAGTGAGAAAGCCCCCCGCAGACAATATGTAAATGAATGGGGGTGGCTGTGTTATGATGGAACCTTATTTATAAAGATTTGGCCCGTGGACTGCAGTTTGCCGGCCCCTGGTGTAAAGGAGCAACAGCTCAAATCCGTTCTGGAAGCCGAGAGGAAAGGGAAGGGAGCCTGCAAGGGGGGCCGGGATGCTTCCATCTGTCTTTGTTCTTTATGTTGCTTTTCCATAAAAGAGTCATGGACAAGACTTGAGTTTTAGAAGATGGCAGGTTTTGCAAAGCGGTTGGCTTTCTAATTTAGAGGCATTTAACAGAATGTATGTGGCCTTATTTAGGAGGGGAGAGTATGAGAGGGAGAGGATGGCATGGGCTGTTGGGGATAAAAATAATGTGGCACAGGTCAGCAGGTAAGGGATTATACAGGCAGCGGCAATACCGGCATAACAGTGCTAACTGCTTCCTGAGTTCTCTTACCTGCACTAAGAGCTCATCTTGGATCCTATCATTAATCAATGTACAGTGGCACCTGATTGTTAGAGACCAATACCATACCCCTCACTAGCGAAGCGTTTTCTTTCAGGAATGCACACGCATCGAACAGACTCTTCGTGAGACTGCTAAATGATCAGAGACGTATGGACAAATGGCTTAAAGAGTTGATTTTAAAACGATGTTTGTTGTTCGTTCTACCCATGTAGCCTCCCTACAGAATAATGGTGGAGATTTCGAAAGTGTCCTGTGGTAGGTAATGCCTTTTATTACAGTGGAATTCAACTTCTACATGTATTTATAGACAGAGGGAGAGATTATATAGGTAGATTAAATAGGTTAGATAGAAATTGGCTAACATTCTGTGTTTAATGTACACCAAGGCCCTCAAGCTCCTCAGGTGGTTGTGAATAACTAACGAGAGCTAGAGATTCATCAGAAAAGATAGTCTCGCAAAGCTAAACGGGCACACATTCACGCCTTGAACTCCCTGCGGTTTATAGTGGCTACGAGGCAGGATACTGCTGGCTATCACTTGATCACTAAGCGGAGAGGCGTGCAGCCTCCTTTATTAACTTGTATAACAGTTTAGCAAGGCCATCAAGATAAGAGCGGAAGCCTAGAAGCCTAACTGAACCTGCGGAAGAGCCATGAACGAGGCTCTTCACTTCTTTGGGCATCCAGGTACTTCTAGTGGAAACGAGGGGTGAAGATTAGCTGATACCTGAAGACTTAGCACTAAGTCAAAAACTGTGGGAAAGGGTAACAAAAAAGTTGTGAATTTAAAGTACACAAGACCTCCCCTATCTATATGCTTTATATTTATGAAAAACATAATATTGAAAAAACGGCTTTTCCTCTGTGGGCGATTATCTAGCAGGGTTAAGTAAACCAGGAGGTGGTATTTAATAGCACATTTCCACTAAGTGTCAGACCTCTGGCTCTAACATCTGTTTTAAGTTACTAAAACAGCTGTCCGAAACAGCTGTAGCAAGCATGAACTTCATTTTTCGTAACACCAACAATGGGAACGTGGATGCAGACTTAGATTGAAAATACAGTGTTCTCTAAGATACTAGCAAGGTCTTGGCAGAAGCTTCCGTGGTAAAACTTTTAAAATATAATTTTTGTCAAAAAGATATTCACCAAAAAAAAAAAATCCAGTGTCATTATAAATACAAATAATCAAATAATAGTAACAGCAAACTGAAAAAAAAAAAAATTCACCTGGGCAAGGAAAACTGAGATCAGTTAGATCAGTATTTTTAAACAACTGGATCAGAAAATCAATATAGTGGGTTGCAACCAGCATTTTATTTTTAAATAAAGAAAACAGAGAAACAGTGTGAATTATACGTAGTAAAGAAAGTATTGTTTCATGAAACTTCTGATCTTTGTATGTATACGTGACTATATACATATATGTGTGGTGTATGTATGGTGGGTACATACATATTGGTGTGTACATACATATGCAAATAACTTGTTTTATATCTTTACCCCGGTTTAAGACGTAAAATGTTTCTCTTATTATGGATAATGGTCAGAAAAGGTCAAAAGCTACGGTTTTGAACATCGAAGACATTAAGATGAACTTTCAAGACCCTTCCAATTTGGGAGAGTCTCTTATCCTGAGACGTTAAGAATCTCAAGATTTTTGGCTTAATATCAACTTAACATACCTACTAATTGGTAAGATATTCCCATTAAATCCTACTCTCTCTCTCTCTATATATACATATATATATTCTCCATTCTTTCAAAATGAATAAATGCCTTTAGTTAGAAATAAAGCATCCAAAAAACCACTGTTTAAAAATTTTTATTTTTTGTGGGGAAGTAGAAAAGAACAGCTTTATTGCAGGGCGCCAGCAAGGAGTCCGGGGCAGCTACTGCTTAAAAGACCCTGAAAGTCCCCGAAGGCTTTCAGGGAAGGGTTTATAAAGACAGTGGGAGGCAGGGGGTTGTGGGGTGTGTGATCAGCTCATGAACACTCTTCTGACTGGTCGGTGGTGAGGTAATTGGGAGTCGGCATCACCAACCTCTGGTTGCAACCCGTCTGGGGTCTACGTGCTTGAAAAACCACTTTTTAGAGTGCATCGACGATCAGCCTATTTTCACAATGACAAGACTTTTTATCCATTTAAATGTATGGAGAAATAGGTGTGACATTGTGATTTATGAGAGGAAATATATATTTAGTCTTCGTCCCCCTTCCAGGCACAGCGCTCCTAAAACCCTAGGAAAGTCCTGTGATGAGCAGCAGCAAGGTGTCTTTTGTTACGTTACCAAGGTGACTTCTGGAAAGCACCTAAGGATGGGGGCTGCTTGCCAGGGGAGCCAACCAAGTGATCAGAGGGTTGGAACTTTTCACTCCTACCCCATGATGTCCAGGGAGAGGAGAGGGGCTGGAGATTGAGTTCAGTCACCAGTGGCCAATGATTTAATCATTCATGCCTATGTAATGAAGCCTCCTTATAAACCCAAAAGGACAGGGTTAGGAGAGCTTCCGGGTTGGTGAACACGTGGAGATGTGGTGAGAGTGGTGTGCCCAGAGAGGGCATGGAAGCTCTGCATCCTTTCCCCGTGCCTTGCCCTACGCATCTCATCCATCTGGCTGTTTCTGAGTTAGACCCTTTTATAAGAAACCAGTGATCTAGTAAGTAACATGTTTCTCTGAGTTCTGTGCCCTGCTCGAGCAAATTAATCGAACCCAAAGAGGGGGTTGTTGGAATCTCTAGTCTATAGCCAGTGGGTCAGAAGCCCAGCTAACAACCTGGACTTAAAATTGGCAGTCTGAAGTAGGAGGGGAGGGGCAGTCTTGTGGGACTGAGACCTTAACGGGTGGAATTGGATCCTGTCTCTGGGTAGACAGAGTCAGAATCGAGGTAAATTGTAGGACACCCAGCTGGTATGTGAGAATTGTTCGGTGGTGTGGGAAAAGAACCCCACACATTGGAATTGGGTGCAGAATCATAAGGGGCCTATGATAAGGTATAATTTGGTAGGAAGTAGAAAAGAAAATGTCAAGGTCACAGCATCACAGGAAGACCAGCCAGCTCTTCTAGCACCTTATCTACTCTCGTTATGAGGATTTTGTTTGTTTGTTTATTTGATTGTTTTCTTCAGGAAAATGAATGAATTCTCTCAGGGCACCAGGGTACTACTGAGTAAGCAGGAACTTGGTTAATGGAACGGGTATCAGACAAATCCTGCTTATCCCCTATTTGAGAACTCAAATTAGCACTCAGGGGATGATACGCTTCCATAAGCACTAATTTAGTAAACACTACCCAGGCGGCCTGAATAGAGTTTCCTAGGTTTTCCATATAAGTAAATTAACATCAGACAAGTAAATACAACATCAGAGAGGCTGACTGCCAAATACCATATCAGAGGAGGTATATTTCTGATCTTTCATACCCATGTGGTATCTAGCTTCAAGGAGTCTAAAAGGGGGATGCCGGGAGAGGGTGCAAAGATCTCACCTTAAGATGATTAGGATGGCCCAGAGACCCAGTACAAAAAAGCTGCCGCTGGGGAAACAGAGCCATGAGCCCTGCTGTGGCCTCTCCTCTGATACTCTAGTTGTTCAGATGTGACAGAAATGCCCAGGGCTGCCACTGACTTCCCACAGAGCAGGTAAACAACCTTTCGGGTCAAGGAGCAGGGAGGAGGCGCACGTCTATGACCTTCAAGGGGAAGCTCGGGGTCAGTGAAATGTGTGTGAGATGCGGGGCCCAAAGTTCTGGCCCCATGAGTAGCTGTGTGATCTTGAGGAAGACACTTGCTCTGCTTGAGGCTAAGCCATTCCTATTTATCTAGAAGGGGGTTTCTAGGATTCTCTCACGTCACAGACGTCTCCATTACAGCAGTAATACTGCTGTGCTGTGGTATGAACTTCTCGGGAAGGCTGCATCCCCAACTGACCGTAAGCACCTTGACGGCAAAGAACTTGGCATTTCTACTTTGCATCCCTGACACCTCCGCGGGTACATAGTAGGTGCTAGCAAAAGCTGGCAGGATCAAGGTGAATGTGTTTGATTTACGTCAGACCAGCGTGTGGTCTTCTCATTATGAATCATGGCATTTTGGGAGAGGAGGCAGTGAAGATAGGATGGAGAAGAGGCTGGCAGGTGTGGGATAAGGAGGTGGGTGGAAGACAGAAGACTTTTATCTGTTAAAATCAACACATCAGAGGCGCTCAGCGGTGAAAAGATGGCTGGTGCAGACATTTAAAATTAGCTTCCCCTGACGGTTCCTTAGCAACGCTCTATCAGAACATTATTGCTTTTAATGTGCACCACACAACGTTCACTTGCACATGAAATAGCTGGGAAATGGCCATTGTTAACTGACACTGAACAAAAAGATAGGAACAACACAGGACTCAAAACAGCCTCCTCATTGCCCTTGTGGAGAGGAGCAAACAGCCAGATTCTCGGCCGCCCTTCCCTCCCTGGCAGCCCAGTAGGGGTGCCAATCACTGGCCGCAAAGCCTTGTGCTTCCCCCCCCACCCTTGGTTCTCTAGCATATCCCTCTATTTGCTCACAGGTGACTGCTGCCATTCTTTTTTTAACTGAAGTATAACTGACATACGCCATTGTATTAGTGTCAGGTGTACAACCTAGTGACTTGACATTTGTATGCACTGTGACATGATCACCCGATAGGTCTATTTACCATCTGTCCCCATACAAATGTACAATATTTTTTCTCTCGTGATGAGAACTCTGAAGGTTTTCTTTCTTAGCAACTTGCACACTTGGAATACAATAGTATTGAGTCGAGCGTCCATGCTGTCTGCCATTCTTTTTATTCATTGAAGGGGGTGGGTCAGTGACCTGTTTTATGTTAGGGCAGTGAACCACTAGAAATAGTCCAAAACACTAACAACGGCAGCAAAATAGCTCCTTGGATGAAGTAAGGCATCTGAAGCTCATACTGGCTGGTAGGAAAATTCAGTGCGGTAAAATGCTGTATTTTTGGTATGAGGGCAAAATATTCAAAGTCAAAGTGATGGGAGAAATAATTTTAATGTTCCATAATATTAGTATTCAGATATATTAACATTTAAATGAAATAATATTAGTGTCTTTCTTTGTGAAAATTGTATTCTATCTATGCAAATGAAAAGAGTAACGAACTAGTACATAGAGATTTAATTGTACTTATGTGTAAGTGATGGGGTAAGACACAGTTTTCAAATATACATAGAAGGCATGAGATTGCAAGCCCGAGTTCCCACCACCACTGTACGCTAGGCCTATCGCAGACCGTGCTGTATCACGTAGCAGCGGTACGTCCCTGGCCAAGGCACCATCAGGGCATTAATCTCCTCGTCTGTAAAAGTCACTTAACAACTGCTCTTAAGTAAAAGCTATCTCATAATTAACTCTTCAGGCTAATGTGCCAAGCAAGGAAGATATCGATACTTTATAAACATAAGTTACTATTCTTATTTCTAGAAACACCTTGATTACACAGGTATTTGAATTGGAAATACTCCAAACCAGAAATTCACACTCGAAGACAAAATCTTCTCCCAGTGACCCCAAACTGGCATTCTGTCAGCACCTGTTTACGTAAACATGGAAACTACACATGCTGGTTGGGTATGGAAACGAGTGGCCTACTTCCAGGAAGTTTGAGTGACTTCTGGGTACTGGCGCTTACCTCTCGAACTAGGGAAGGAGTTGTTGAGTTGCTCCATCACTTCTTCTAACCCTGTGCTTGTGTCCTGGGGAGGACTGAGAAGATCTTCCTCGCCTTAATGAAAGCAAACACAAACAATGGCAAATTAACACTTGAGAAAATACAGATACCGGAGAAAAGGTTCATGACGCCATTTAAAAATCCATTATTAATTCATTTTCACTCCTTCATCAATAACGTAAATAAAAATAACCCCTCAAGCTTAATAATTAGGGAACAGTTCCTTCACGGGAAAAAGAATCTCATGCAGGGATTTATCTACGTCATTATCTTTGGAAAAGAAAACTGTGTATCTGCTTAGAAGTTAAAGTTGCCCTAAGTTTCTTATGCCCCATTAACAAACGTGAAATGTTTTTCTTTGTAATAAAAGATGATTATAGCACATTTGCAGCGTGTCTCTTCAACACAAAAGAAGCACGTGACATTCTGCATTCACTTTAGGAAGGTAAGGAGTGGAGACACTGAGGTATTTTTTCCATTCTTTACTGTGACATTTAACAAGACATACAGAGAAAACTCAAGTACCTTTAAAGTCCACTGTAATAGGGAGAAATAAAAGTTGTATGTGCCCTACATAGGAAATGAAATATAGATATTCTAAGGACTGTGTATATGGACACACCGGGAAGTTATGTTCCTCTCCTATTTGTTCCGTGGGGTTACTTCTTCATAATGATGTTTTTAGAGGCTTACAAAGGGAAACTTTTTAACAAAATTTTTGAGCATTTGTTTATGTGAGGAGAGAAGGATGATTTGGAAGGAAGGGAGTTTAGGGATGGATGGTTTTCTTCTGGGGATTGGAGTCTCCTTGTAGATTTTGTTGATCTGTGTCTCGACTGTTTACTCATGTGTCAAAGAAATACACCTCAAACAGCATTTGCAGTAAGGGAGAAATTTCTTAAGTGCAAACAAAATTGTTTTGAACTTTGAAGGTCCTTTGAAACTAATTTTTCATAACGTTCAATCTTCCAACAGTGAAAATAACTTCTTTTCAAGCTCTGTTTGTTGAGCACATTGTCACTTCCATTTAAAACAAGACCTTGCTTCAGCAGATCAACAAAAATATACACGCTTAAGGGGTTGAGAACCTCTGGTTCACATGTGACTTGAAAATGACTGGGGAGCCAGTGATGTAATGACTTAAATATGCCTGCCTGTCGTTTCCTTTGGTCTGTGCCACTTGGATTTTCATCTCTGATTATAATCCCGCATTTATTACCAAGTGTTCATCCTTCTTTCTTAAAGCACAAGCTAAAAGAATCCTTGGCAGTGCTCACCATTTAGACAAAATCCTATCCTAGGTGGATGTGAGGCTGTATACCATTATTAGAAAGGAGGGCTAAGGACCTGGGGTAGACAGAACCCCTCTGATTCTGTGAGTCTCCTGGTAACATACCATAGGAACCCTCTTTGAAGTACTAAGGACAGGAAATGATTGCTATTCAGGTTATAAGGTGAAAAGGAAGTTAGATTATCTATCCATCCACATGCACATACTACTTGCTGATATTTATGCCTTTAGAAATGAAAAAATGAAATTCAGCATCTTTAGTTTCTTTTTGCCTGTGGGTTTTTAAATTTTATTTATTTATTTAATTTTATTTATTTATTTTTGGCTGCGCTGGGTCTTCGTTGCTGCGTGCGGGCTTTCTCTAGTTGCAGCGAGCAGGGGCTACTCTTCACTGTGGTGCGTGGGCTTCTCATCGCAGTGCCTTCTCTTGTTGCGAGCACACGCTCTAGGGTGCATGGGCTTCAGTAGTTGTGGCACACGGGCTCTAGAGCGCAGGTTCAGTAGTTGTGGCACACGGGCTTAGTTGCTCCCCGGCATGCGGTAACTTCCCGGACCAGGGCTCGAACCCATGTCCCCTGAATTGGCAGGCGGATTCTTAACCACTGTGCCACCAGGGAGGCCCCTTGCCCGTGGTTTTAAACTACCATCATCTGGAAAGGATGGAGTGAATGAAATGTTGCCAGAAGGAACAGGATGCTGACAGCTGCAGGGTTGATTACATTTCTGTTCCATTACCAATGCAAAATTTTGCCGAATTGGGGAACACGAGGCATTTTTAATGGTGTCAAGTCCACTTTTAGTGATAGTATGCCTTATAGAATAAATTGGAACCAAAAGAGACACTCATGAGCAATGATGTTAATATTTCTGACAGTTTAATTAGCTCATACTGGAGCTCTAGGAACTCAACTCTACTGTCTTCAGGTTTAGGTACAGTTCAGTGAAGTGACTGACATTCTTCTCCCTGAATTACTTCAAGGATCAAAAAAAGGTATAAACCTAATGATGTCAACCAGTCATAACTATCAGCTGTGAGTCTCAAATGCAAGTGTCCAAGTACAAAGGTAAACTTGGCTTCTTTGTTTTGCTGGAAACTTTCATGGCAGTTTCATGTATCCATTCAAACAGTTTTTGGGGGCCTATTACATCGTAGGTAGAAAATAAACAAGTAAAATATAATCTTTTCTTCTTTTCTCAAGATTTTCACAGTTAAAACTCCTTTGGGTTTAACTAATCTCCTTTAAAAGTGGAAATCAGAATTATCACGTGTATGCGTGAGTAAGAAGTGAATCAACCACTGAAAAATGCTTAAGGCCTAATATTTTCTGTGTCAGATTATACTGGAAAAGTGAAAACCGCTAAATGACACCTGAAATTAAAGTAATGCCACCAGACTATTCAATACTGAGCCAGATTTTAAATGTTAAAAAAAAAGCCGTAAAAATTTCAAAACAGATTTATTTATATATTCAAGTACTTATCAAAAGCCAACTATGTGCCAGGCAATGTTCTGAGTACTGGGGTTACAGCAGTACACAACCAAAAAGCTGGCTCCGCGGAATTCACATCCTTATGGAGGCACTCAGGCCTCAGAAAAGAGGGTTAGGGAGGGGCAGTGAGGAAGACTCTTCAGAAAGGGGAGTCTAAGAGCCCTCGTTAATAAGGCGCAGATGAGCCAAAATGTTAGGGACTTGAGGCTGGGAGCCACGTAGATATTTGAAGGAAGAGTGCATGAGACAGAGGGAATAGGAAATGCAGGCTCTGAGAGGAGAGTGTGATTGGCTTGCTCACGGAAGAGCAAGAAGATGGCCAGTACGTACAAAGTAAAGTGACCGAGTGTTGGGGGGAACGTGCTTCTCCGGCTCAGGAATTTAGACATGGTCACATAACCTGCTTTGGCCAATGGAATGTTAGATATGACATAAGCAGAGCCTCGTAATGTGCCTAAGTGGTTGGGCTTGCTTTCTTGTGCTTATGTGCCATAAGAAGTACATGGTCCAGTGGTCTTCTGACCCAA
Organism: Aethalodelphis obliquidens; assembly: GCF_003676395.1. Classification (NCBI taxonomy): domain Eukaryota; kingdom Metazoa; phylum Chordata; class Mammalia; order Artiodactyla; family Delphinidae; genus Aethalodelphis; species Aethalodelphis obliquidens. Next base: position 905,692 of record NW_020838042.1, read on the forward strand.
GGGGGATGAGAGACATGTGGAACAGACTTGACCCCAACCCACAACTTGGAGTCCAGCCTAGTTGAGCTCCGGCACAACTCCAATCAACCAACAAGACGGCCTGAATGAAAAATATGTAACTTGAGAATTTTCCGATTATTTTGTTACAAAGCAATAGCTGATTGATATACTCTGTTTTAAGGCATCGAACTAGCAACATACCAATATTTATGGGTTATCTAATCATATGCTGATATGTGGCTATAACATTATAGGCGGCCCAAAAATGTTGACTCTAACAATACTGGTGACCACAAGCCTCCTCCCACACACAAAAAAAAAACCTCAAGAAAATATTTATTGAGTCCCAGGTGTGTACACTGGGAACTTGGCCAGCCCTCATCCCTACTTCACTGATCCATTGCCTGCTCAAATAGCACTGCTAATGGTTCAGGGATTTCTAACTTAGGTAATGGCAATTCTTTAGCATTAACACTGCAATTTGATTCTATTCTGAGGTGATCCCCACAGATATGCATAAAAATCCTTTTTGGATTATTGGCCCTAGTTTTCATGGTTTGTCTGAAGTTGGTCCAAAGAAATGACTGAAACATTAAAAAAAATGAATGTTTCAAAATAAGGGAAGACATAGTCAAAGTTAAAATAGCACTCTGATATAGCATAATATGATAGACACTGCTGAAGTGAAGAAAAAGGAGATGACTCAGTTTAATCTGAGATCAAAGAAGTGAAATGGTTTGCTATAGGCAAGATATTCTTTAATTCTTCTGAAATTCACCATGGTTTCAGGCTTTCTAGACGGGATGATATCTAACTCACTTCCCTTTCCTCAATTCAAATGATGATAAGGGTTTAACTTGCTTAAAAAGTGACTTTAGCCAGAATTGATGTAAGCTGAGACACAAGAATCCTTACACCTATGATTTTTGTTGACACCCAAGCAAACTATTTTCTCTGTATACAAAAGGAAGCTGTGTATTAGAACACTATTTTGTCTTAAAAAGGGGGGCTGTGTATGAGCAAATATGCCCACCCCTATTTTTCTTTGGATTGCTTATCTAAATCATATATTTTGTTTTCAACCAATTTCCAACTTGATGTGTGACTACTTTGTCATTCCCGCCTTTCTCTAGTTTTCCTTAAGAAAAAAAAGATCTATCCAGTACCTGATATTTACCTTCAGTGACTTTGTGAAATTATGACTGGGGGTAGATGGTTTCAATTTTACATAAAAATGCTGTCTTTAAGTTCTTTGCTATATTAACGGTATACAATGATGATGTTGATTACTAGTTGGTTAGTGTTGAATAGTGATGAAAGATATTGAAATTAGTAGCTATTATTCGTTTGTAAAATTTTTATTGAGATATAATTGACATGGAACGTATTAACTTTAGGTGTACAACATAATTATTTGAAATAAGTATATACTGCGAATTGATTACCACAGTAAGTTAACATTCATCACCATAGTTACAAATCTTATAAAAGTTCTCATCACAAGAATAAAAGATTTAATAATCTCTTAGCAACTTTTTTTTAGTTGAAGTTTAGCTGATTTACAATGTTGTGTTAGTTTCAGGTGTACAGCAAAGTGATTCAGAGATATATATATATATATATATATATATGTATATGTATTCTTTTTCACATTCTTTTCCATTATAGGTAATTACAAAATATTGCATATACTTTCCTATGCTATACAGTAGGGCCTTGTTGTTTATCTATTTTTATATCTGTTAATCCCATACTCCTAATTTACCCCGCCCCCTTCTCCTTTGGTAACCATAAATTTGTTTTCTATGTCTGTGATTCTACTTCTGTTTTGTAAATAAGTTCATCTGTATCATAGTTTTAGATTCCACATATCAGGGATATCATATGATATTTGCCTTTCTCTGTCTGACTTACTCCACTTAGTACGATAATCTCTAGGTCCATCCATGCTGCCATGCAACTTTTAAACATACAGTACAGTATTGTTAACTGTAGTCTCCATGCTGTACGTTATATCCCATGCAGGACTTATTTATCTTATAACTGGCATTTTGTACTTTTTGACCACCTTTGCTCATTTTGCCCAGCCCCTACCTCTGGCAACCACCAGTCTGTTCTCTGCACCATTTTTCATTCGCACTAAAACTGTGCACAAGGGTTCCCCCTTTTCTTCACGTTCTCACCAACACTTGTTATGTCTTGTCTCTGTTAATAGCCATTCAAACAGATGTGAGGTGATATCTCATTGTGGTTTTGATTTGCATTTCCCTGATGATTAGTGTGATGTCCAGCACCTTTTCATGTACCTGTTGGCCAGTGGTATATCTTTGGTAAAATGTCTAATGGATCTTCTCATTTTTTAATCAGATTGGTTTTTTCTCTTGAGTTGTATGAGTTCTTTATACATTCTGAATATTATCTCCATGTAAGATATATGATTTGCAAATATTTTCTCCCATTCTGTCTTTTTATTTCTCGATGGTTTTGTTCGCTGTACAGAAGCTTTTTATTTGATGTAGTCAGATTATTTTTGCTTTTGTTGCCTTTGCTTTTGGTGTGAACTCAAAAAGTCATCACCAAGACTGATATCAGGGAGCTTACCCCCTATGTTTTCTTCCAGGAGTTTTCATGGTTTCAGGTCTTACATTCAAGTCTTTAATCCATTTTGAATTGTTTTTCATGTATGGTGTAAGATAGTGGTCCCATTTCATTCTTTTGTATGTGGCTGTGCAGTTTTCCCAACACCATTTACTGAAGAGACTATTCTTTTCGTATTGTATGTTTTTAGCTTGTTTGTTGTAAATTAATTGACCATATGTGTGAAGGTTTATTTATAGGCCCTCTGTTCTGTTCTGTTGATCTATGTGTCTGTTTTTATGCCAATGCCATACCATTCTGACTACTGTGGCTTTGTAATACAGTATGAAATCAGGGAGCACGAGTCCTCCTGCTTTGCTCTTCTTTCTCAAGATTGCTTTGGCTCTTCGGGGTCTTTTTTTTTTGTGGTTCCATACAAATTTTAGGATTTTTTGTTCTATTTGTGTGAAAAATGCCATTGGAATTTTGACTGGGATTGCACTGAATCTGTAGATTGCTTGGGGGTAGTATGGACATTTTAACAATATTAATTCTTCCAGTCAATGAGCATGAAATATCTTTCCATTTGTTTGCATCGTCTTCAATTTCTTTCATCACTGTCTTATAGTTTTTAGGGTACAGGTCTTTCACCGCCTTAAATTTATTCCTAGGTATTTTATTCTTTTTGATGCAATCGTAAGTGGAATTATTTTCTTAATTTCTCTTTGTCGTAGTTTGTTATTAGTGTGTAAAAATGCAACAGATTTTTGTATATTGAGTTTTTATCCTGCAACTTCACTAAATTCATTGAGTTCTAACAGTTTTTTGGTAGAGTCTTCCAGGTTTTCTATGTACGTTATCATGTCATTTGCAAATAGAGATAAATTTACTACTTTCTTTCTGATTTGTGGGCCTTTTATTCTTTTTCTCACCCAGTTATGCTGGCTAGGACTTTCAGCACTATACTGAACAAAAGCGGCAAGAGTAGGCACCCTGGTCTTCTGATCTTAGCAGAAAAGCTGTCAGCTTTTCACCACTGAATATGATGTTAGCTGTGGGCTTGTCATACATGGCCTTCATCATGTTGACATATGTTCCCTCCTCTATGCCCACTCTGTTGAGAGTTTTTATCATGAATGGATGTTGAATTTTGCCAAATGCTTTTTCTTCATCTATTGGGATGATCATATGATTTTCTTTCATCCTATTAATGTGGTATATTTATTCAGTTGTATATGTTGAACCACCCATGCAACCCAGGGATAAATCCCACTTGGTCATGGTGTATGATCCTTTTAATGTACTGTCGAATTTGGTTTGCTAATATTTTGTTGAGAATTTTTGCATCTGTATTCATTAGATGTTGGTCTATAGTTTTGTTGTAGTGTCCTCATCTGGCTTTGGTATCAAAGTGTAATGCTGGCCTTGTAAAATAATTTTGGGGGTGTGATTGCCTCTTCAATTCTTTTGTAAATGTTTGAGAAGGATTCGTGTTCTTTTTTAAATGTTTGGTAGAATTTGCCAGAGAAACCATCTGATTCTGGGCTTTTTTGGGGCGGCGGGGGGGACTTTTGCTTATAGATTCAATCTCCTTTCTCATTGTTGGTCTGTTCAGAGTTTGTTTCTTCATGATTCAGTCTTGGCAGGTTCTATGTTTCTAGGAATTTATCCATTTCTTCCAGATTATCCAATTTGTTGGCATATAATTGTTTTCAGTAGTCTTACGATCCTTTGTATTTCTATGGTGTAAGTTGTACTCATCTCTTCATACATTTCTGATTTTGAGTCCTCTCTCTTTTTCCCTTGGCGAGTTTGTCTAAAGGTCTATTTTGTTTATCTTTTCAAAAAGAAAAAAAAAGCGCTTCGTTTCATTGATCTTTTCCATTATCTTTTTCATCTCTATTTCATTTATGTCTGCGCTGATCTTTCTTTCCTTCCATTAACTTTGGACTTTGTTCTTCTTTTTCTAGTTCCTTGAGGTGTAAAGTTAGGTTGGTTGTTTGAGACCTTTTTGTTTCTTGATGCAGGCATTTATCTGTATGAACTTCCCTCTCAGAACTGCTTTGCTGCATCCTGTAACTTTTGTTATGTTGTATTTCCATTTTCATTTGTCTCAAGGTAGTTTTTGGTTTCTCCTGTGATTTCTTCATCAATCCATTTGTAGTGTGTACAGTAACACATTGGTATGTTATTAAATATTCCCGTATTTGTCAATTTTCCAGTTTTCTTCTTGAAATTGATTTTTGGTTTCATAACACTGTGGTCAGAAAAGATGCTCGATATGATTTCAATCTTCTTAAATTTACTGAGACTTGTTTTGTGGCCCAATATATGATCTATCCTAGAGAATATTCCATCCTAGAGAATGTTCCATGTACACTTAAGAATGTACTCTGCTGTGTTTGGATGGAGTGTTCTGTATGTATGTTAAGTTCATCTGACATAATATATGGTCCCATGCTTCCTTATTGATTTTCTGTCTGGATAACCTATCCATTGATGTACGTGAGATATGGTTAAATCCCCTAGTATTATTGTATTGCTATCTATTTTTCCCTTTAGGTCTCTTAATATTTGCTTTATATGTTTAGGTGCCCCTATGTTGGGTGAATAAATACTTACAAATGTTATAGCCTCTTATTGGAATGACCTCTTTATCATTGTTGTCATGCCCTTCTTTGGGTCTTATTTTAGTCGTTGTTTCAAAGTCTATTTTGTTTGATATAAGTGTAGCTACCCCAGGTTTCTTTACATCTTTACATCTGAAGTGACTTTTTTATAGGCCACATAGGGCTAGGTCTTGTTTCTGTTGTTGTTTTGTTTGTTTTTGTTGGAAAGGATTTTCATTAAATTTTAATTTCAAAGTTACAGAAAAATTCCAATAGTAAAATAGACTCCTAATATACCCTTTACCTTGATTCACCAAGTGTTAATGTTGCCATATTTGCTTTGTTTCTCTTTCTAAATACATAGGTTTATTATCGTTGTTGTTATCATTGCTGACCCATTTCAATATTAGGTTCAGGTCCGTGACCCTTTTTTTCTAAGTACTTCATCATTATGTCCTTGAACCCTATCTTATGGAACCACATTGCACTATATTATCATCTAATTTGTAGCCTATATTTAAATTTCACCAATTGCCTTAATAATTCGTAATGTCTTTTATAACTATTACCATATATGTGCATATGTATATATTCCACCCCCACCCCGGAACCTAGGGTCATATGTTGCATTTGTCTTGTGTCTTTCCTTTCCTTTTGTTTTAAGTATAGTTGATTTACAATGTTGTGTTAATTTCTGCTGTACAGCAAAGTGATTCAGTTATACATATATATTTAATATTCTTTTCCATTATGGTTTATCATAGGATATTGAATATAGTTCTCTGTGCTATACAGTAGGACCTTGTTGTTTATCTATTCCATGTATAATAGCTTACATCTGCTAACCCCAACCTCCCACTCCATTCCTCCACCAACCTCCTCCCCCTTGGCAACCACAAGTCTGTTCCCTGTGTCCCCGTGAGTCTGTTTGTGTTTCTCAGATAGGTTCCTTTGTGTTGTACTTTAGAGTCCACATTTAAGTGATATCATATGGTATTTGTCTTTCTCTTTCTGACTTCACTTAGTGTGATAATCCATGTTGCTGCAAATGGCACTATTTCGTTCTCTTTTTTATGGCTGAGTAGTATTCCATTGTATATATGTACCATATCTTCTTTATCCATTCCTCTGTTGATGGGCATTTAGGTTGTTTCCATGTCTTGGCTATTGTGAATAGTGCTGCTATGAACACAGGGGTGCATGTACCTTTTTAGATGAGTTTTGCACGGATATATGCCCAGGAGTGGGACTGCTGGATCATGTTCTATTTTTAGTTTTCTGAGGAACCTCTGTACTGTTCTCCATAGTGGCTGCACCACTTTACATTCCCACCAACACTGTAAGCGGGTTCCCTTTTCTCCATGTCTTCTCCAGCATTTGTTATTTGTCGAGTTTTTAATGATGGCCAATTCTGACTGGTGTGTGAGGCAGTATCTCATTGTAGTTTTGATTTGCATTCTCTAATAATTAGCGATGTTGAGCATCTTTTCATGTGCCTCTTGGCCGTTTGTACTTCTTTGGAGAAATGTCTATTTAGGTCTTTTGTCCATTTTTTTTTTTTTACTGGGGTATAGCTGGTCTATAATGTTGTGTTAGTTTCTACTGTACAGCAAAGTGAGTCAGTTATACATGTACGTATATCCACTCTTTTTTTAGATTCTTTTCCCATACAGGCCATTACAGAGTACTGAGTTGAGTTCCCTGTGCTATATACAGTAGGTCCTTATTAGCTAGCTATTTTACATATAGTAGTGTGTATGTGACAATTCCAATCTTCTGCCCATTTTTCAGTTGGGTTGTTTTTTTGTTGTTGAGTTGTATGAGCTGTTTGTATATTTTGGAAATTAAGCCCTTGTTGCATTATTTGCAAATATTTTCTCCCATTCTGTAGGTTGTCTTTTCATTTTGTTTATGGTTTCCTTTGCTGTGCAAAAGCTTGTAAGTTTGATTAGGTCCCATTTGTCTATTTGTTTTTATTTCTATTGCCATGGGAGACTGTAGGTCTTGTTTTTTAAATCCATTCAGCTGCTCCATATATTGTGATTGGAAAATTTAGTCCACTTAAAGTAATTCTTGATAGGTGTGTACTTACTGCCAGTTAAAAAACTGTTTGCTGGCTGTTCTGTAGTTCCTCTGTGCCTTTCTTCCTCTTGCTCTCTTCCTTTGTGATTTGATGATTGTAGTGTAATGCTTAGATTCCTTTCTGTTGTTTGTGTATAGGTTTTTGCTTTGTGGTTACCATGAGGCTCAGATAAAACATATTTATAACCATCTATTTTAAGTTGATAATACCTAACTTCGAACACATTCTAAAGCTCTACATTTTTACTCTCCTCCCTCTGTTTCATGTTTTTGATGCCACGGTTTACATATTTTTATCTGTGTGTCTATTAACAAATTACTTTGGTTCTAGTTATTTTTATTACTTTTGCTTTTCAACCTTCATACTGAATGTATAAGCAGTCAGCCCATCACTATCACAAGATTTGATTATTTTGAGTTTAATTATATAATTACCTTTACTTGTGAGGCTTATGCTTTCATGTCTTCCTGTCACTAATTAGCTAGCACCCTTTTGTTTGAGTTTAAAGAAGAAGTCCCTTTTACATTTCTTGTAAGGCTGGTGTAGTGGTGTTTCATCCCTTCAGCTTTTGCTTGTCTGGAAAACTCTCTCTCTCTCCAATTCTGAATGACAACTTTTCTGGATAGAGTCTTCTGGTTGGCAGGGTTTTTTCCCCTTTAAATACTTTGAATATATCATGAAACTCCCTTCTGGCCCGCGAAGTTTCTGCTGAAAAATCTGCTGATGGATTTATGGGGATTCCCTTGTGTGTAACAAGTTGTTTTCCTCTTGCTGCTTTTAAGATTCTCTCATTGTCTTTCACTTGTGACAGTTTAATTATAATGTGTCTTGGTGTGGGAACTGTCCAGGCTTCCTGGATCTAGAAGTATGTTTCCTCCCTCAGGTTAAGAAAGTTTTTCTGCTTTCTCTCTCTCTTTTCCTTCTAGGACCCTATATTAGGAATATCTGTCTGCTTGATGGTGTCCACTAAGTTCCTTAAGCTATCTTCTCTAGCCATCATTCTTTTAAAAATTTTTATTGAAATATTGTTGATTTTTACAATGTTGTGTTTCAGATGTATAGCAAAGTGATTCAGATATATATATATGTGTGTTTGTGTGTGTGTGTATATATATATATATATATATAAAATTTTTTTACATCTCTTCCATGATAGGTTATTACAAGATATTGAGTAGCGTTCCCTGTGCTATACAGTAAGTCCTTGCTGGTTATCTATGTTATGTATAGTAGCGTGCATCTGCTAATCCCAAACTAATACCCCCCCCCCCCCCTTTTCCCCTTTGGCAACCATAAGTTTGTCTTCTTTCATTTTTCTTTTTCATCCTATGATGGATGAATTCCACTGCCCTGTTTTTGGGTTTGCTCATCCTTTCTTCCAATTCATCTAGTCTGCTGTTGAACCCTTCTATTGTATTTATTGGTTCAGTTATTGTATCCTTAGCTTTGTGATTTCTATTTGGTACTTTTCTTATAATTCTCTCTCTCTTCCTTGGAATGCTCACTTTAATGCATTGTTTTCCTGACCTTGATGAGCATCTTTAGGGCTGTTATTTTGAATTCTCTATTTGCAAAATACTTATGTCAATTTCTTTACCGTCTTTTTTGAGGTTTCACCTTGTTCTCTTCTTTGGAATGTATTTGTTTTTTCATTTGCCTTGACCTTTGTGTTGGTTTCTATGCATTGGCTATAACGGTAACCTCTGCCATCTTGAAGGCGTGATCTCATGTAGGAGGTGAGCCTTGTTTTTCAACCCTGCCCTACCTCTTGGTCTCTCAAACTTTTTTGATTGTCCAAAGAGGCTTCTTTGTTTTTAGTGGCGCTGAGTAGTTAGTTAGTTGAGGGTTTGCCCAGACCTGTCAGTGTTCCAATGGGGAGGATTTCAGTCAGCACTTAGATGCAAGATGATTGGAAGGCTGACCCCCCCGCCCCGGCAATAGCTTTTAAAGGATGTAAATAGACCTCTTTCAGGGAAAAAGTGGGAGATGTAAACGTTTCTGTATGCCCCCTCTGCACTGAGCTCTGGGGAGATGCTAGCTATTTAAAAACTGTTCTTTTGGTATGCTACCATTCCATTGAACCTGTGACGTAAACCGTGCTGGCCACCAGATGTGTGCACAAGCTCCTTGATGGGAGATACCAATGACCTGGAGTGAGGCAGCAGAGTGGGAAGATGGCACTGGCTGGCCTGGCCTGCACGATCTCTAGAGAGTACTTAAGTCAGCCCCTGTATATGTGTGTTAAATGAGTAAGAAGCCTACCTCTTCAGGCTGAGGCTTGTAAGTTATAAACAAACAAAGAGGACTGTTTCATGGAAAGACTGGATGCATTCCGGACTGCTGCCTCTAAGCTGTGCACTTGGCAGCAGGGGTTGGGGGGTGGGGGAGGCGGGGTTAGCCTTGTTGAGTCCATGTGAGCCCTTTAAGTACTGTCTCTTAGTTCCATAGCCTTGTGGATCTCTCTCACGGATGCAAGGCCCACTGACTGCAAAGTTAGTTAGTTAGGTGTTTGTGGAGCCCAAAACTTTACTCCTCAGGGAGAAGCTACTAGTTGAGAGTTCTTTCCTGGTTGTGTGTCATCATGCCAGGGATGGGGTTTACAGCAAGACTGTCTCAGGATCTCCTACCTGTTTCTTTTAAATTAATTTTTATTGGCATCTAGTTGACTTACGATGTTGTGTTAGGTGTACAGCAAAGTGAATCAGTTATAGCTATACATGTATCCGTTCTTTTTTAAGCTCTTTTCCCAGATAGGGCATTTTAGAGTATTGAGTAGAGTTCCCTGTGCTATACAGTAGGTCCTTATTAGTTATCTATATTTTATATATAGTAGTGTGTATGTCTTCTGATTATTTTCTCCCCTGGTAACCATAAGTTTGTTTTCTACATCTCCTACCCGTTTTGATGGGGGGCTTTTTTTTTCTGTTTGTTTGTCCAACATATAGGAGTCACTCAGCTAGTTCTTGAATTTCTTTGAGAGGGATCTGTGCGTGGGGGGGGGGGGAATTCAGGATCTTCCTATGTTGTCATCTTGATTCAGAACCTCAGGCTAAATTGCTCAAATGGGGAAGAAAGTGAGCAAGACTTAGGCCTTGCCTTTAAGGAAGTTAAGCTCTAGGGAGAAGAAACAAAGTGTAATAACGAAGACAGAATAAATTAATTACAGGATATAATAATGCATGATCAAGTTCCCCAAAAAGACGAGTGAAAACGATGGTACATTTCAGGTTAAGAAGACATCGCGCACAGGGTCGGAGATGGCTGACAGCGTGGATTAGTGAAACGGCATGGTATGTGTGCACGAGCACTGCGGGCTGCAAATGGAGGTGGGGGATCATGTTTGAAGACAGTGAAAAACTGGGCGCTAGAGGAAGGTGAGTCTACCTTTGAATTTGAACACCATGCTAAGGAGTATGGACTTGAGGCAAACAGGACCCATAAAAAAGGGAGAAGAATAATTAATATACAATCTGAATGTCAGGGAGGAACGAGAGCCTAAAGACAGAGAAACCAGTTAGGGGAGTATTCATATTGTCTGTTCCACCATGAGGGCTACAAGTCTTTCTCTTGTTTGTTTATGCAAAGCAAAACAGACTGACCTTGACTGGAGAGGTGTTGGTGGGGCTTGGCTCAAGAAGGAAGGTAAGTAAAGGGGTGGTTTTAGAGGTTTAGAGGTAATGAATATGTTTAGTACCTTGGCTGTGAGGATGGTATCACGGGGTATACATATGTCCAAACTTATCATAATGTAGGTAAAGGGGGAAAAAAGTGTGGAAAATGACTGCCTTTGTACAGTTTAGAAATTCTGGAGGTTGATCGCAAATTTTAGATTGTTGTGGGGCTTCTTTGGTTTTATCCAGAAAATACTCACTCACTCAGGAGAGAGGTCTAGGCTGACAATCTTGAGAAAAACCTTGAAGCGATGCACTGAGGGGACACCACCTCACCTATGCGGTCAGGTGGCATACATACTTAGCCTGAATCCAATCATGAGTAAACAAGCAGGCAATGCAAAGTGAGAAACATTTTACAAAACAACTGGCCTGACCTCTTCTGAAATGTCAGTGTCATGAAAAAATCTGAAGAGGCTAGGGAAGTGTTCTAGACTCCTTAGGAGAGTGAGAAAAAAAAAAAAAAGAGAGAAGGCAACTAGATGCAAAGCATGACCTTTCACTGGCTCCTGAGTGAAAAACCCAAAAAGCTAGAAAGAATATTATTGGCAGAATGGGGGATATTGCAATTTAAATTAGATAATAGGACTGTATTGCTGTTTACTTCCTGAGTGTGATTAGGTTGAAGTGTTACTAAGTATGCAACGTAGTCATTAAAACTATACAGGCACATAAAATATACATGAATATCTATGCAGGATATATAAAGATGTTTGTAAATAGATGTTACTGTCAATAAATAAAGCGAATGCGGCAAAATGTTGAGTTAACTGCAGTTCTGCCCTAAGTTTGAAATTGTTCTAAATAAGAAGCTAAGGAACCTTTAAACATTGTTTAAGCGAACAAATATAAAAGAATGATAGATTGGGTAGAAGAAGTTAAGGGAGTCAGAGATAAGCTGTTGGGAAGATAGACTTTGTTCACTTCTAACAGAATGTGAGCTTCATTAGGACATCGGCCCATTTTAAAAGACGTACAGAACGCACATATCGTACCCAGAGACTTACCAGTGGTATTTCATGGTTTGAGGAAACACTCCATCCAACTCATTAGATCACCCAGTATGACTTCACCCATATTTCTCTTTAAAAAGTCTTGGGGTTATATATTAAAAGAATGCAACTCTCTACCAGAAAATGGTTCAGCAAATCCCAGCCCTATCACATCCCAGCGCTTCAAAGCACGAGGATACACACTGCATTTATTTCAACACCTGTGTGCATCCTGCAAGAAGGTGGTCTTTTTTTTTCTTCTTTATGGTGAAGAAAAAAAAGTCACCTTTGAATTCACTCTTTTCATCCAGAAAACAAACTTATTAACAACAGAGCCTATCCGTTTTACAGTGGCAAGTCATCTCTTAGCCTAACTCGGCCACTGGAGAAAGCAAGCACTTCTGTTCTTGCATTCAGTTCTGCCACGATCCTCTCAGCTCCACGGCCTGACGTGGACTTTAATTTGGGTGCTTTCATAGGCACGCTGCCTCTTTGCCAGTGTTGACAGGCCTAAATAATGTAATGTTTCTAAGCACCGAGGGCTCTGAATCTCACCACTCAAGTATGTGACTTCGTCTCACAGGCTTTGCTTACTTCAAAAAAAGGCAAAATCCTGCAGTAGGCGTTAACAACAGAGGTACTAGAGCTCAGTTATTTTTGGAATTCACAGACTTTACAAAGGCATATAATATTCTGTCATATATATGCTGCGCTATCACTTACAGTCCCAACAGGCCATTAGCTCGACTCAGATCTCATGTGGAGAAAGAGAATCTGATGCCCTAAATCACTGACGTGTGGTAAAGCTGGGAAAACAACTCCAAACAAACATTTCCTCTTCCTTCAGAAAAGAAATGCAAGCTGGCTTTTCTACAAGCTTTGATTTTCTCTAATCTCAGTGCCCTCATGCACCCTCGTCAACTTCTTGCGGAATCTTTCTCCTTTCCCAGCAACCCTGGCCCCTCCATGATCTCCATGTATAATCAGCTGCCGCTCACTGGGAGGCTACCTCTTAGATCTATAGGCGTCACTGCAAAGTGTTTTACTTTGGGGAATTTTCCTGACCATGGTCCCCATCCTCCACCATAAAATGCACTCATACCTTACCTTTCCTTTTTGTCCCATCAAGTCGGATTAGGCACCTCACCTCTCTATATTCTACTCTCACGGAAGATCCTAAGTATAAAATGAATTCTTCGACACACCATGGGACCAGGCGACAGAGCTTTCAGTGTGACTCAAGGAGTCCCAGGTCTCTTCCTTTCTGTGAGGTAAGAGGGTCAAGTAAACCCAGTTTAGGACCCAGGAAAAAGCAAGCATAGAGCATGCTGTGCTGGGCCTCAGGAGAGGAGAAGAGTCACGAGAGGAGGGGCACAGAGCAAGTATTTGTGGCCTTCATAAAACCCCCCCTATTGTCTAGCCTAGCACAACAAGAAAAACCAGTAAGCAGATGGCCGGCAACCACCTGTCGTGGTCCTTTTAACAATGGCTTCATTACCCCTGCAAAATGCTTTACTTGTTCTGACCTTTTATTTGCCTCATGAACTCCAGTTTTCTTGGAACCCGTCCTAGGCAGAGAAGACTACTGAAGACCACCACCAGACCTGGCTGACCATTTGGTCTACACACATCTCCGCCCTCAGTGTTACTTGATAATTTCCATTAGGGTCTAAAGACCCTTTCTCTCCTCAAGCCACACTCATTTCCAAGATTACCTGACCTTTTATTTCCGTGAAAAGACAGACCTCTCCAACTTGCCTTCTCTGAGCCACTTCTGGGGAAGCATTTTCAGCTACTGCGCTTCCGGTGATCCACTGAGCTGTAATTTATTTTCATTTCGACTGAGCCCTTTTCAGCATTTTGACCTCTGGCACTCATCTTCTTCCCGAAACCTAGGCCTGCCTGTGTGGCTGAGCCACACTGACTCCATTCTGTCAGCTCCATCCTGGGCACACAGGCCTGCCTCCTCCCTCCCCTTTCCGTGTGACGGACTGTGCCCAAGCCAGACAAGTTCCCTGTCAGCTTTTTATCCTTACCTTCATCTGATACAAAAACTGGAAGAATGCCCGTTGCTGGCGCAGATGGTTAATGGTCCTGAGACCACCCCACCCGCCCCCGCCCAGAGGGGAGGAGAAAGCCCCAGTTTCCAGCCGTGCATACATGCTTTGGCCCCTTTAAGTCCCCCTGTACCCCTTTCGGTGGCAGGGGATCACCGTCCACCTGCTGCCGCGCACAATAAACTTCCTAATTGTACTTTAAGGAGTTGCCTGCTTCGTTTTTTGGTCTTGGAGCCTATTATTCAGTAATCCCTCTTCGGTGACCTTTCCAACAAACACTACTCCCCACTCCTTCACTACCCCATCACCCAAAGGGAGGTCTTCCCCCGAGGCGCTGTATCCAAGCACCTTTCTTATGTATTTCTCATCTCACGCCTTGCAGCTATCAATTCTGTGGAGTTCACTCTCAGATCTCTCCGGACTGTCCTTTTACCCCCTCCTAAAACAAACACAGTGTTTCCACATTCAAAAGGATCATTATCTTCTTCCAACCAAATCCTCTCCCCTCATTGCCTTTCCTTACATTTTCCAGTCAGTCCCCTGGCCTTGGGTACTCTATTTTCAAATAAGTCCCATAACTTGGCCTTTGTGATTGCCTCCTAACGAGTCTTTCAACCTGTAAAAGTTTTATTTTTACTTTGGGGCAGATAAAACTGCCGGAGTACATCTTTTTAGCTATTTCTCACCTGCTAAATGATTTTCAGCGGCTCCCTGACACCGACCACACACCTCTGCCCAATATTCATGTCACTATAATGTGACCCCAACCTTCCTCTGCAGCCTTCCTTCCTCCCCGACCCCACCTCCTGCTTGGACCCTATCTAACTGGACCAGTGGCTCCTTCCTGCCCTTGGCCCAAGGCCCTCATCTCTGCATCTTCAGTTATGCTATACCTTCTTCAACATATGCTCAGTTCCTACTCCATCCTTCAAAACCCTTCACAAATATCAATTCGTCGAAAAGCCTTCTCTGATCTCCGAAATGAATGAAACTTTAGTACCACGTTGCCTTGTTCTAACTGAATAGCCAGTCCTTTGCGGGCTAGGACTATGTCTGTCTTTCATCTTCGTACCCCAAAGGCATTTATGACAATCCCTTGTCCGGAACCGATATT
Source organism: Aethalodelphis obliquidens (assembly GCF_003676395.1). Classification (NCBI taxonomy): domain Eukaryota; kingdom Metazoa; phylum Chordata; class Mammalia; order Artiodactyla; family Delphinidae; genus Aethalodelphis; species Aethalodelphis obliquidens. Next base: position 920,795 of record NW_020838042.1, read on the forward strand.
AGATAATTTAGCAGATGATTTAAACCTCTGAGCAAACAGTTCACCATTTCCAGACCTTAGGAGAGAACAAAATCCAGGAGTAGCTGAGACAGACACTTACCCATGGATTCCGAAGTTTGACTGCCCACCACCCGGAGCAGCATCGGCTGGCTGCTGTCTGACCTCTGAAGAGACGTAGAAGGAGAGGACGCCGTTGTACCATTCACCTTGGCCTCTGCCTGGGGCTGAGGCATTCAAAAGAAAAGAGAATTATTTTTCATAATAAAACACGCAAACAAATATATACCTATTACAGACACTCAAAACTCAGAAATTACGACTTTTCCTACTTAGAAACCTCCCAAAGATGGTTACATTTGGGAAATTTCACTGTTGATAAGATCCATGGATACTGTCTGTGTACCTGAATTGTATGTACCCCCTTCTAAGTTTGAAATACATTACAGCTATGGTGGAATACGATATAGAAAATGATTAGCCTAAATAACTGAAAGATTTAGAAGGTCATGTGAGAATGGTGAGACCACAAAAATGTAGTGGAGAATTCTTATTTTTGTGAAGTATTAAAGAACAAGATGGAGAGAACATATCTCAAATTTTTAAATTCCCAGAAAGCCAGGACTGTGTGCAGGTGGGGCCTTCCACAATGCAATATCCTGCTATATTTTCAATGGAGACTTAAAAAAATTATGTTTTAGGGATTATCAAAAGAAAAAACCCAAAGGTATACCAGAAAATAAGACTAATTGGAAAAAAAAAAAAAAAAAAAAAAAAAGAGTTCCGGGCTTCCCTGGTGGCACAGTGGTTGAGAGTCTGCCTGCCGATGCAGGGGACACGGGTTCGTGCCCTGATCCGGGAAGAACCCACATGCCGCGGAGCGGCTGGGCCTGTGAGCCAT
>NW_020838042.1:921792-953239 GCF_003676395.1 Aethalodelphis obliquidens
CCAAAAAAAAAAAAAAAAAAAAAAAAAAAAAAGAGTGCTATTTCAAGAGGTAAAATTTTCACTTTGAGGTAACTAGTGGAAACCTTACTGTATTTTTTTTCCCAAGATGAATTTTAAATCAGTCAAATAAAAGACATTTTTGTAGGAAACAGTCTGGAACAACTATAAAATGACATGCTAGTCGTTCCTCCTCTTCTTATATCCCTTGATATCTAGCACTTTGCTAGGCACATACTAAGTAATTAACAAATCAATGCTTATTACAGTTCTGAAAAGGACTCGGAGTTCTAGTGTTCAGTTTGAAGAGGGGAAAATGATGTTTTGTAAATATCCCATGTTACAGAGAGGTGGCTCTCACTTGCTCCAGCAGCTGCCTTAGCCTATGTAACTGTGATTCCAGCTGTTTATTGTGGTCTTCCAGGATTTGCATCCTGGCTTCCAGGCGGCCTTTGTGTTGACGCAGTAGCTTGGCCTCAGCAATGAGCTCAGCATCCCGGGGACTCTGGGGAGAGGTGGGCATCATTTCAGGAGGGGACGGCAGTGGGGATAGGCCTTTATGTTCATGCTGCTGCTTGAGACGATCATATTCTGCTTGCAGATTCCTGTTCGGCATCAAAGAAGTGGAAAAGAAAAAAAAAAAGGAAAATTGAATATCATCACCAGATTTCTTATACAATGGCAGAGAGATACATCTGACCACCACCAAACACAATAGCAAGCAAAAGGGAGGCACTTAATGAATGGTTTTTATGACGACGATTTTAGTGATGCTAAAAAAACAAAATAAAATTTGAAGCGTCTGCCCGGAATATGTGAGGGGGAGATGCTTTTCAATCTTCTATACTCAAAAGCCTTATGAGTGCTATGTTTACATAATTAAGCAGCAAAGGAGTTAATCATTTTGTAAATATTTCCTAATACTGTCATGAGATTACAATTCTTATACCTCTGTCAACACTTCGCTTTGCTTAAAAAAATCATCAAATATTTTCAACAGCAACGTGCAAGAACACAGTAAGAGTGTACCCATGTACCCACCACAGCGCTTTAATAAATTTAACATTTGCCATATTTTCTTCAAATTTCTTTGAAGAAATAAAATATGACAGTTACAGCTGAAGCTTCCCCACAGATTCTCCTTACTATGATATCAGTTCCCCGCTCACCAATGCCCCCAAGGAGACAATGCCATCCTGAGTTCCACGACCATCATTACCACGAATGCATCCACAAATACTGGCTTGCTGAGATTCGGCTTTTTCGACTCTGCATAAATGGCCATTTCACGTGATTCAATCTAATAGCATTATTTTGCACGTTCTTAAACTTTATGTTTAAGAACTCTGTTGAAGCACGTACATACCATTGTAAGAGTTGCTTTCTGCCTTCAACACCGTTTTGGAGATTTATCCATGCTGATACATAATAGTTCATGAGTTTAACGGCTGTAAGGTATTATTCTGCTGCTTGAATATGCCAACAACATTCTCCTGTCAATGAACATTTAGGTTGTTTCCAACTTGTCACTATTACAAAGAGTGACGCAATGAACTTCTGTCTACCTGTCTCCTTGGATACCTGTTTAAGAGATTCTTTACAGAATATATGTAGATGTAAAATTGCTGGGTTCTAGCAACATCTTCAACATTGCTACAGATCACCAAACTGCTCTCCTAAGAGATTTTATACCTATTTACTCTCCCACCAGTAGTGAGTGAGATTTTCCATTTGGTCACATCTTCATCAAATACTTGGTGTTACCAAACATTTAAGTTTTGGTTGATGGGTATATTTTAATGAGCACATCTCTGACTACTGGTGAGGCTGAACTTTTTCTGTTTTGGCCGTACCGCGTGGCTTGTGGGATCTTAGTTCCCTGACCAGGGATCGAACCCACGTCCTTGGCAGTGAAAGCACAGAGCCCTAACCACTGGACCGCCAGGGAATTCCCCGAGGCTGAACTTGTTTTATGTTAGTTGGCTTTTCATGTTTCCTTACCCATTTCCCTACTGGGTTGTCTTTGTCTTATTCACGTTCTGGATATGTTCGAGATGCTTATCCTTTGCCAGTTATATGCACAGCAGATATTATCTCCTACACATATCTTAGCATAGCTGACCTTTACCTTTATTCTTGGCATCTTATTGTACAACAGTTTTTAATTTCAAAACACTCCTCCATGTTTCCTGCTTTTTATGTTTTAAGAAAATCTTCCTTACACCTACATTTTAAAGTTCAAAATTTTGTTTTTCACAGTTAGGACTTTACGCAGACTCTTTTATGTTTGGTGTGAACATAAAATCTAATTTTACTATCCCCACATAGATAAGTTATTAAGCCAGCCCCATTCATTGTGCAGTCCACCTTTTGTCCACTGATTTCTATGGCATTTATATAATACATCAAACATCCATAAATACACAAGTGTGCTTCTGAGCTCTCTAGTCTCTGCTGTTGGTTTATCTGTCTGTCCCTGTGCAATTCCACACTATGGCTTTAAATACATTGTCTGTCTGGTAGGCCATCTTGTTCCCACTTTGTTTTGTCTTAAAAGTTTTCTTAGACCTCTCTGATCATCCCTATGATTTTAGTGTCAAGATTTCATATTTCAGGAAAATCCTTGTTGAAATTCCGGGTTTCACTTACAATGACTGTATAGATTAAAATGGGAAGAGCTGACTCCGTGTTATTGAGTCTTCATATCCAGGAATATGGTGAAGCTCTTCAGTTATTCTAGTCTCCTTTTATGTCCATTAACAATGTCCTGGGACTTCCCTGGTGGTGCAGCGGTTAGGAGTCTGCCTGCCAATGCAGGGGGCACGGGTTCAAGCCCTGGTCCGGGAAGATCCCCCATGCCGCGGAGCAACTAAGCCCATGCACCCACCCATACTGAGCCCACGTGCCGCAACTACTGAAGCCTGCCTGCCTAGCTAGAGCCTGTGCTCCGCAACAAGAGAAGCCACCGCAATTAGAAGCCTGCACACCGCAACGAAGAGTAGCCCCCGCTCACCGCAACTAGAGAAAGCCCGTGCGCGGCAACGAAGACCCAACACAGCCAAAATTAAATAAATTTTAAAAAAAACAGGGCTTCCCCGGTGGCGCAGTGGTTGAGGGCCCACCTGCCAATGCAGGGGACGCGGGTTCGTGCCCCGGTCCGGGAAGATCCCACATGCCTCGGAGCGGCTGGGCCCGTGAGCCACGGCCGCTGAGCCTGCGCGTCCGGAGCCTGTGCCCCGCGACGGGAGAGGCCACAACAGTGAGAGGCCCGCGTACCGCAAAAACCAAACAAACAAAAACCAACAAAAACAAAGTTCTGTAACTTCCTGTGTTTTTCCTCTAGCTTTTAGGTTGAATGCTTGAATCATTTTTCTTATTTTTATGCTTTTTAATAAATACACACAGGGGTACAGATTTCCTTCTTGCTTTAGAACTGCTGAGAATACAATTCCAACGGAGGACACCTGTTATTTGATACCCAGCAAATGAGCAGAACTCTATACCTTTCTTCCAGTTACGATGAATACCGAAATGAGATGACGGATTTCTGTGGCTCACAGATGCTGTTTCATCGGGTTAGAGAATGTCCTATCCACAAATGTGGGAGATGTCTGTCTACGAGAAAAGACGTGAGAGGCAAGTGGCGGGCAGGCAGAAGAGTTTTCCCATCGTCCCTCGGGGATGGCACGTCTTCCGAAATGCCTAGTTTCAAAAATGCTGGATCTCTGCACCGAAGATGATTTTATTTCAATCCAATCTATTTTTGTTTTTGGCTTGTCTTTTGTTTAAAGCTCTACCCTGGACCTAACGTTACAAGTTTTCTAGGAATTTGTTTAAAGTCATACAGGAAAATCAATCTATGATCTTTTTCATTTACAGGAATATAGTATCCTATCTGTATTGATTGAAATCCTATCTGCTGTCAATCTTCAAGGAGAGTTATATGTGCAGTTTGTTTCATAGCCATCTGCTTTGACAAAGCAGTAATAAGAAGAAATTCATCAAAATAAGTTTACCCTCAGCCAGATTGTACACACAGGTCCTCTGGGTGTGAACCACCATAAGCAGTTGTTCACATTAATTAAATCCAATTTCTGGCCGCTTAACTGACAATCGTCGAAATGTTTCCGTGAACCTGAAGCAGCATCCAATGTTCACAAGGTTTCATTTGATAGGAATTATCTTCTATTTTTTTCCCCTTGAAGTGTTCACTAAAAGAAATCCACCTTCATTGAAATGTCCCAGTTGGTAACACCTTTTTATGTAGAATCCTATTCAAGACTTTTCTTTCTACCAGAGTGGGTCATCCACGATGCTCTTTTTGAAAACATTGTTTTTAGACATGGACTTCAGGACAGTACAACAAACGATTACTATCCTCCCTCTTACTGTTCACAAAGTTACTGACAGGAGACCACCTTTTCCAGAGACATCTTTCTCTGGGTCTAGTTTCCCACAGAGCTCTCCTTTACTGAGTTATTTCTAAGTGCCCTTGTTCAGAAACCATGGTTTAACACATACAAGACACCGCACTTCTGTTTTTTATGCTTTCCACTGAAAAACAGAAAAAGCTCATTTGAATCAGCCAGGGCTTCCCAAAGCTGAGCTGTAAAGAATACCAATTGCTCTACATAGGCCTTTCTTGCCTTCCTAGATGTTTGAAATTTCTCTCGGGAGACCATTTCCTTAAAGACCCACATCATTCTTCAGTTTTGCAAGATTCTCGGCTCTTATCGCTTCAAATGTTGCTTCTCTGCCATTTCCTCCATTCTCTCTTCTGAAACTTGTACTAGGTGTATGTTAGAGTCTTGTGGTCAATTCCCCGTCTTTCTTTGATTGCTTATTTGATATTTATCTGTTTTTCTTAGTGCTGTGTATAGTAAAGTCCTCAGCATCATCTTTGCAATTCCTTATCTTCCCTGACTGGGTCCAGCCTAGAATTTACCCTGTCTATTGAGTTCAGTAGCTTCAATGATGATAGTTTTTAATTTCCAAAGATGTCTTTTCCAGATCCATCTGTACTTCATCAATTTCTGTTTTTTAATTTATTTTAATAAACGGTATTTCCTTATTTATGTCTTTCATAAATGGTATTTCCTTATTTATGTCTTTGAGCATACTTACAATCTTTGTTGGACTGTTTTATTTTCGTCTAGGCTTCATTCATCATCTGATGGCCAGTTTGCGGGGGCTATCTCAAGTCTGCGTGTGTTTTGGATTTTGGTTTGGAGACATTTTGAAAGGGACAGGGTGCGTTTTCTGCTATATTTCGTGTTTGAGTGTTCTCCATTCTATTTCTCTCTCCTTCTGAACTGACTGTTCTCTGTCAGGTGGTTTTATGGCTGTTTCCACTCAGGCAGCAGGGTCTCAGGGCCTCTAGTCTAGGGCTAGATCTTATATCGGTAGTTTGAAGCTCCTACATTGAGCGCTATGAATGCAGTTATTGCTAATTTCATCACCAGGCAGCATGGTTCAGGTCCTGGCTTCAAGGCTGTGATGCTCCCCTTTCTCGACCATACTTCTCACTTCTTCCCTAGGTTCTATGCATTAGGTCCATGGCTACATACATATAAGCTGCAGTCCCCTGCTGCAGTCCAAATGGTTCTCTTTTTCATTTTCCTTTCAAATATAAGTGAGTATGTGTCTGTCTCTCTCCAGGTGTGTTTTGGCAGGACCCTGATTTCAAATCTGGCTCTGAGCCCTGACCTGGTGAGGAGAATTTTAATTCCTGTTATTCCAACAGGAGTTTGAAAGTCCACTGACCAGCGTGTGAGCCCCACACACTGCTCACCACGTCCTGCACTCCCCCTCTCCCCAACTCCCCATTTCTGGTCCACAGAAATGTTCATCTTGTTTTCAAGCCCAACTATGGCTTTTAAATTTTTTTCACTCCATATATTACCTACCACTGCACAAATGGTAGGAGAAGAAGATGCCTTAAAGCAAAAGCTAACCTTATCTTAATCAGAAGCCTACCAGGACATGTTGATTTTGTAAATGTACGGTCAAGGTTCCCACAGTACTCGTTCAAATCTAAATTTACCAGAACAGGGTTCAGTGAACCAAACAAGTGACCTCCCCTAAACAAATATGTGGCATACATAAAACTTCTATTGAGCTCAATAACAAACTTATTTATTTTGAGGGAATAGTTTTTTTCCTGAAGCTCTGAGGCAGGACAAGCTGTCATGCCAAAGGTTTGAAAAGCCAGAAATAGCACCCGAAATAGCTCAAAAGGAGGTATCTTGGCCAGAAACCAAGTAAAATACAAAGTTCTTTGACTTGAGTCTAAGTTCTCTTTTACAGGTATTTATAAATTTTGATGAAGATTACCAAGAAAAACTGATGTGCAAAGAGCTGAATTAGGGCTTCCCTGGTGACACAGTGGTTAAGAATCTGCCTGCCACTGCAGGGGACACAGGTTTGAGCCCTGGTCCGGGAAGATCCCACATGCCGCAGAGCAACTAAACCCGTGCGCCACAACTACTGAGCCTGCGCGCCACAGCTACTGAGCCCGGGTGCTGCAACTACTGAAGCCCATGCACCTAGAGCCTGTGCTCCGCAACAAGAGAAGCCACCGCAATAAGAAGCCTGCGCACCGCAACGAAGAGTAGCCCCCGCTCACCGCAACTAGAGAAAGCCCGCGCGCAGCAACGAAGACCCAACGCAGCCAAAAATAAATGAAAATAAAATTAATTTTTAAAAAAGCTTTAAAAAAAGAGTTGAATTAGAGATAACTTTTACTAAACATTTCCTAATAAATGTGGTCATGGTTACAGAGCAGTGTTAGGGGCTGGGAAATGAAGCCAGTTAGCCCTGATGAACTAAGTCATTTTCTTAAATTTAAAAACTTCTATGCCAGTATCTTTTAAAGTACATCGTAATGCTGGATATTTTTAGACGCAGTATTTATAAAGCACATAGGGGATATCATGCCCATAAAAGATCAGTGAGATACCACTGTTCCAGGGTGAGTCATTTTAAACCTCAACCACAAGTATATAACCTGCTCATTTTAACAGTTGGCTGTCAATTTATATGTTTGTTACAGATATATATTTTGCTTTTCTTGAAGTTATACATGTACGTTTCACCCCTATTGATTCTCTAATTGTTAGACGGTATTTGTGGAGTCATTTCAACGTAGATGAATATATGTCAGGCATCAGACAATGACTCCACAGAGAATCTGTTTAGGTTCTTGATTATCTTGTAAATTATATTTCTCTGGTAGCTCCCTAAAGAACACGAATTCAAATTCACTTCACATGGTTTCTGTCACCACAATTTCTTCCTGCAGCCAGTCTTGCTAAAAAAAAAAAAAAAACCAAAAAAGTCTCCCATCCATTATTAATTTCTTACTCTCCACAGAGCTTAAAAAAATCCCTCCATTCTACAACTATGTAGCTGTATCTGATTAATTTTATGTCATCATGTGTATAAATGTGGTTGTCCAAATACAAAGTTACATTAAAAATTTTTTCCTAACTAGCTAATGGATATAAGAAACAAATCAAAAAAAAAAAAAGAGAGAGAGAGAAATCAAATTGGCCTTACCTCTACCTGCTGAAAACATGAAAGCACCTGGTCCCTCTAGCAATCAGAACAAGCTACATGCTAGTTATAATACAGAACATTACAACAATCTTTGTGTAAGTTCTATTAATTTACTGATGTCAACCAAGTGTTTTCAATGTAGGTCATGTACTCTTTAAATGGAACTTCCGTACTGTGTGTAATTATATCATTGAAGACCACTTTCCAGTGATCACTGTCTTAACAAGTCTTATACATTAAACTGTATATCTATCAAAGCATGAGCACACACAGGATCCGTTTCATAAAGTGGGAACAACTACAAAGGTCTGCATCTAAAAAGATTAGGCCCAGAGAAATCTAGCTTTACCCTCATACAGTGTTAAAAGCAGCTAAATCATATCCACCAATCTGGATTCAGGCAAATGTAGTAAATCACACAGAACTATTACAGCAACTATAAATCTAGCAAATTAGCAGTTTCTAAAAAAAAAAAAGGGAAAGACAAATTTCGCAGGCGTGAGGTATTTTAAAAACTGGAAATTGCACAGAGCCTTTTTCAATTATAATTAAAATATTTAAAGCTATACTGTAAAATTTTATCAAACACAAAGTCAAAAATACCCCTAAACTAGATGGAAAGAGACATTAATATGCCTTGGCACTACCAGTGTTAATTATGGAGCCGCTCACAGGGTGGGAAGTAAAAATATGCATATTTTAGGTCTGCCTTAAGCAAAACAGTAAAAATGGCAGGAACCCCCCCCCCCCCGCTCTTGTTTCTAATCCTCTTCTCTTAACATTGTCCCCTTGTAACGCATGTAGAGCTCTTAAATTCCAACCCCTTTCCTACTGAATAAACCTTACTGGGATTTTATAATAATGTACCATTTCTTCCAGTGGTATCTGCATTTAAAAGCGATGCTGAAGCAGGACTTCCCTGGTGGCGCAGTGATTGAGAATCTGCCTGCCAATGCAGGGGACACAGGTTCGATCCCGGTCCGGAAAGATTCCACATGCGGCGGAGCAACTAAGCCATTGCGCCACAACTACTGAGCCTGTGTGCCACAACTACTGAAGCCCGCGTGCCTACAGCCAGTGCTCCACAGCAAGAGAAACCACTGCAACGAAGAGTAGCCCCCGCTCGCCGCAACTAGAGAAAGCCCACACGCAGCAACAAAGACCCAAGGCAGCCAAAAAAATAATTACCTTTACTTATAAAAAGCGATGTTGAAGCAAGTGAAGAAAAATACGAGAAGTTTTTTTGGACACATTGCCTTTTTGGTGCCTTTTATCACCCATGGCTGAGGTGGGAATTGGAACAGGGTTTGAGAGCACGTTTCTGGAGTTAGAAAGACCTTGATTCACAGCCAGGCTCTGCCAGCTGCTGAGGCTGGGCAACTGACCTAAGCACTCACCCCACCAGGAGGTTCAGCGAGCCAGTGCGGTCTACATTCCCTAGGTACAACTTTGTGAGAACCAGACCCAGCCCAATCTAAGTGTTCATAATTATTATGACTTCTTTCTCTATATTGTGTACTCTTTGGATTTGGAACCTCAGGTGTGCTGGAAGCTTCTTACCAAAGGAAAGCACTTACATTGTCTGAAATAAAAGCAATCTAATAACACCCACTGAACTTGGCAGAATATATATATAGAGAGAGAGAGACAGCGAGAGAGAGAGAGAGAGAGAGAGAGAGAGAGAGAGAGAGAGGGAGAGAGAGAAAGAGAAAGAGAGGGAGAAAGGGAGAGCGTGAGCGCTTAGAAACTGATTCACCATTTGCGCTCTTTAATTCTTGCCCCCCCTCCCCAGTCATGATTGTAGCTACCCCAGAATCTGGGAATTGTTGTATATTTTCCATCATGTGTGCTATAGTAAAGTGTATCACAGCTGAGCATCTGGGCTAAATGAAATCACTGAGCTAAGATCACTAGCATGAGATTTCCTTAGATTCCACCAAATCTGCTGGGCATGTGACAGAATGATAAAATTCTGTCCACAGATTACTGCTGTAATACACTGTTCAGACCAAGTCTACAGGGTTAATGTACTTACATATACTCTATTCTCAGGATTTGCCCTTGACATAGTGATCTATATCTTGCTTGAGCTCCATGAGACAGAACCTGACAGTACTAATGGCCTTTAGTTTTTTTTTTTTAATCTTCAACGAGTGAGATATTTTTTCACAAATTCCTGATCAAGGACTAACACAGTATTGTCCAAGAGTAAATGTATTAATCAAAAGTTCAACACAAGAAGAGAAGAATTCATTCAAAAAAATCCTGTTATACCTGGAAAGAAAGCAGACAGACAAAACCCAAGACAAATATGACCGTGACTAGTCTTAACCATACACAAAGCACACTAGGAGTGGAAAGGTTTTAGAAGTGAGGAAGTCTAGTCTCCAGGAATAGTACCATTGGGAAAAGTGTGTTTCAATTTTCAGACAAATACAGTAAAATATTAAACTTTCATTGTTTGTGGTCAGCAAAATGCTGTAACGGTCTCTAGGAGAAGCATAATTTTAGGCTTTGTGTGTCCTGGCTTGAATCCCTCACGAGTAGTTAAGACTTGGCCTTAAATTCTCCCAGTAAGTTTATCTTGATGGCCTATTTTTCACTTCCTGGCATGCCCTGCTATATACTCTTGCCATATTTGATCCTACGGTCTCCTCTATTACAATGACAGAAACTAAAGGATCATTTCTTTAAAGTAAGTCCCAGTACTCATGCACAAATGTTCACGGCAGAATTATCCGTAACAGCCATTAAGTGGAAGCAACTCAAATGTCCATCGACTGCCACATGAATGTTTTAAAATGTGGTATTTCTATGCGATAGAGTATCATTCAGCAATAAAGAACGAAGTACTAATACATGCCACAACATAGGTGTGTTCCTTTAAAATATTAGGCTACGTGAAAGAAGCCACTTACCAAAGACCATGTATTGTGTTACTCCATTTATATGAAATGTCCAGAAGAAGCAAATCCATATAAAACAAAGAAGATTAGTGACCGTCTAGGGCTGGGGTGCGGTTGTTTGGAAGAAATGGAGAGTGACTGAAAATGGGTATGGGGTTTCTTTTTGGGGTGAGGAAATTGTTCTAAAATTGCTTATGTGACGATGGTTGCACAGCTCTGTGAATACACTAATGACCAGTGACATAGACACTTCAAATGCGTTAATTTTATGGTATGTGAATTATATCTTGATAAAGCTCTTATAAAAAATACATTCTAGGGCTTCCCTGGTGGTGCAGTGGTTGAGAGTCCGCCTGCTGATGCAGGGGACACGGGTTCGTGCCCCGGTCCGGGAAGATCCCGCATGCAGCAGAGCGGCTGGGCCTGTGAGCCATGGCCGCTGAGCCTGCGCTCCGCAACGGGAGAGGCCACAACAGTGAGAGGCCTGCGTACCGCAAAAAAAAAAAAAAAAAAAAAAAAGGTTCTAAATTCAAAATATTATTTCTCACAGCAAAAAAGATTATTTCCCCAATGAAGTCAATAATTTTCTAATGCTCTCTCCTACTATGGAGGAATCAAGTTTAACCGTGTCCATAAGAGAAAGACGCTGTGTACATGCCTGCAGAATTTTGTATGCAGACACTTCTCAGTATTTTCAGACAATGAATTTAAAAGAGAGCCCCAAAATAAGCCCAGGAAATGTTCAAGTCTGGGTTAACCTAAACAACTTCAGTGTTTTCAGTCCAGTGGAAAATGATATAAAAGACAACCCACAGAGTGGGAGAAAATATTTTCAAACAAAGCGACCAACAAGGGATTAATCTCCAAAATATACAAACAGCTCATGCAGCTCTATGTCAAAAAACCAAACAACCCAATCAAAAAATGGGCAGAAGTTCTAAACAGACATTTCTCCAAAGAAGACATACAGATGGCCAAAAAGCACATGAAAAGATGCTGAACATCACTAATTATCAGAGAAATGCAAATCAAAACTACAATGAGGTACTGCCTCACACCAGTCATAATGGCCATCATTAAAAACTCCATAAACAATAAATGCTGGAGAGGGTGTGGAGAAAAGGGAACCCTTCTACATTGGTGGTGGGAATGTTACTTGGTGCAGCCATTATGGAGAACAGCATGGAGGTTCCTCATAAAACTAAAAATAGAACTACCATATGATCCAGCCATCCCTCTCCTGGGCATATATCCAGAGAAAACCATACTTCAAAAAGATACATGCACCCCAATGTTCATAGCAGCACTGTTTACAATAGCCAAGACATGGAAGCAACCTAAATGTACATCGACGGATGAATGGATAAAAAAAGACGTGGGATGAAGACAGGAATAAAGACACAGACCTACTAGAGAATGGACTGGAGGATATGGGGAGGGGGGAAGGGTGAGCTGTGACAAAGCGAGAGAGAGGCATGGACATATATACACTACCAAACGTAAAACAGATAGCTAGTGGGAAGCAGCCGCATAGCACAGGGAGATCAGCTCCGTGCTTTGTGTCCACCTAGAGGGGTGGGGTAGGGAGGGTGGGAGGGAGACGCAAGAGGGAAGAGATATGGGAACATATGTATAACTGATTCACTTTGTTACAAAGCAGAAACTAACACATCATTGTAAAGCAATTATACTCCAATAAAGATGTAAAAAAAAAAGATGTGGTACTTACATACAATGCAATATTACTCAGCCATAGAAAGGAATGAAATTGGGTCATTTGTAGAGACATGGATGGACCTAGAGTCTGTCATGCAGAGTGAAGCAAGTCGGACAAAGAAAGACAAATACCATATGATATCGCTTATATATGGAATCTGAAATAAATGATACAAATGAACTTACTGACAAAACAGAAATAGAGTCACAGATGTAGAAAAACCAGCCAAGAGATCTGGCAGGGAACAAGAAAACTCCAAAGGACATTTATCCATTAATTGAATCAACATGTAAAGCCTACACCAGCACTACAGAGAGAAACATATGCGAGACACAGTCCCTTACCCTTCAAGAGCTCACCTTCTAGTGTGTGGGATATTGTTTAGTTCCATGGTGACAAACCTTACACTAATGCAAAAGGACTGGGAATTATGCTCATTGTTTAAGCTAAGAATATAGGTTATTTCTATCTTTGAAAGAATCACTTTGATTTACTAGGAAATTACAGGAAAAGGATCATACGGGTTTACTTATAAATTGTAGATAGCAGATGGAGTGGTACCAAAAGGTAACCCAGAATTTGGAGATACAGAAAGAGGTCAACTTTAATTATCCACATAGCAGGAAAATAAAAAAGGGTTTGGTCATCTGCAGAAGTCATCCATTTACATAAGTAATACAAACCAGGAAACCATTTCTATCTGGGCATAGCCAGTTACAACCAAGTACACCAGGAGGTCCTTGGTCTTCTTTCCACACGTGTTCTCTTCCTAAGAGGACCCTGTCCTCTCGCTAGGCTTCCACCTCCTCTACACCCATGACCCAACCTCCCCAACCCATTACTCCTCAGTCCAGGCTTCTCTTCCAGACTCCAGACCTGTCTTTTCAACAGTCTCCTGGATGTTTCCATTAGCCATGGGTTCTGTGAACTTAAACTTGCTAAGTACCAAGCCACACAAGGTTGATAGACTCATCACTGATCCTTCCTCTAACATTTCAGTGCCAGAAAAGGAATCAGCTTCCTCAAGTAGCATTACACAGGACCATACGCTAGCTACACATCTTCAAAATGTATACCTTAATCTGTCATTGAGATGACTGTTACACCTGCATTCCTGCTAATACCGTCCCAGGTGTTTGGTAATACACTTTTATATCACAACCCAGGAGAGGCCTCAAGTAACAACTGGCCTTCGCATCTAACAACTTACGCAGCGAAATCCAACAGTAATTGTTATAGAAGCAAAAGTTCCTGTGTTTGGTAGACATCCATCGAAATTCAATCAGTTAACAACAATTAAGAGCTCCATATAGCAAATTAATTTTGTCAAGTTATTGGTGGAAATGCTTTTTTGTGGTTTCATGGGAAAGCCAGGTCACTCACGGTGGGATGTTCCACAAAAAGACCTCATAGAATTAGCTCTTCTTACAGGAGATGATTTAATACCTATCTTTGACTTTTCCAGACTAAATCATTTTGGTCTCTCGGGTTGTAGGGCTTTACTACTGGAGAAAATCAGAAGTTACTTTTGTGAGAAAAATCCAGGTTTCATTTTCAGAGACATTAGTACAGACTTGTATTTCTTACCAAAGTGAGTTCCACAGAACAGTACAACTGGGCTGAGGTCAAGTATGTGTAACCAACACTGGGTTAAACAAAGCTAATCACGTTTCTTTACTTCTGGACTCTTCAATGCAAACGCAAATTAATCAACACTTTCCAGTACGGGCACTTCCAAAGTTTATCTGTCCTTAGAATCAGTCTTTTTAGAGTATCTCAGAGGTATGTTATAGAACACATTTTGGGCAACAGTGACCTTTATCCATGGAGAACTGTCATCATTTCTTTGGTCTTTAATGGCAAGCTTTCCACAATTATCAAAGGCTACTAGAAGCAGCCACATAAAATTTCCTTCAGTCTTTGTTATAAAAATATTGATAAGGAGACTAGCCAGTAATCACACCAAGCATTAACACTGTCTAAGAGTCCAGGAATGCCTGAGTTTGAATCCAGGCCCTATTCCTTGCTAGCCGTGTGGCGTGTCCTTCATACCCTGTGTCATGGAGTCTTTATTTGGGAAACAGCCTCTCGTTCATAGGGTTGTTGTGGGGATTGAATAGGATCTTACATATACTCAGAACAGGTTTGGTCCACAGCAAGCACTCAAATGACAGCTATTTGTTTTTGCTGTTACTGTTATTTAGAACCAGGAAAACTACGCTGTTTCCTTAGAAAGTTTCACGCTTCTTTCATCCAATATTGAGAGATAGACAAATCATTGTTTCCTCTTATTCCCCCTGCCTGCAGGGAACCTCAAACTAAATTTGAAGCTCAATTATATCAGCTAAGTTAATCCCCACTATGTTCATTGATTTACTATTTCTACTACAGGAATCTTACTGCTATGTTTTTCTTTTTAATCCTTTTTGGAAAGTGAATACATAAAATCAATATAGGAAATTTCCACTTGAATCTCCTTGGGCAAACAGAACTCAGCATGCGCAATACATAGTTCTTTCTCTCTATCCATTGACCTTGGCCAATCAGTAGCTTTTCTTGTGTGTGCTATGTTGTTATTGATATTGTTTTCTTAATGACCATTTCCCAGTTCCCTGATAAAAAATTTCATACCACCCAATTCCTTCCTCTCCCATCTGCTCTGGCCTCATTCATCCAGCGACTTCCCATTTCTCTATCACTTCTTCACTTGCCTAAGAGATCCTTAGTTAAGAACCTGGCCATATTTCAATGAACTGTTGCACTATCCTTCTACCAATCTCCATGGCTTTAGCTCCCTGCTTACAATTATTTTGCTAAATCTTCTCCTCCTCACAAAGCCTTCACTGTTCAACTGCTTATAGGATACAGTCCAAACTCCTTTGTCTGACATGTAAAGCCCTTTAAACAGTGGTCTCCACCTACCATTTCACTACTCTCTCGTTCTCTTCATCCTGTGCTCTGGCCACACATAACTCACTGCCCCAACAGTCTGCAAGGCTCAATCTTACACCCTCTCTCAGCCTGGAAAACTGCTATTCAGCCTTTATGTTCACCTCCCTTTGTGAAAGTCTCCCCAATCCCTCCAACAGAATTAGTCATTCACCTCCGTGCCCTCAGAGCACTTGTAACACTGGGTTATAACTGTTTATATTTGAATGTCTTTTTATTAAAGTTTGAGCCCCATGAGGGTAAGAACCAAGGCTTATTCCTCTTTGTAGTCCTGTTTGAAAAACACATTAAGCATTCACTAACTAGCTGTTGAATTGAATGGAATGATAGCCTCAGGCCTGGAAAGTAACTAAAGAAAGTTAAGACTACAGTCAGTTCTACTGTAGCAGGATGGTCTGGTAACAAAAGCCAAAAGAAGGATGAGGGTCTTCGTGGAGGATCTAAAAAGGGAAATTGGATTGTAAGAACTTCAGCTTTTATCCTGCTTGCTCTAGGAAGATGGCAGCTGTACCAATAGCTTGTGAATACTGTTATCACCAGAGGGGTACTTCAGTTTTTCTGTGGGATGAAGCAGTCCTCATGACTATCCAATTTCCTATGCCAAGATCTAAACTCACCAGACGAGTTTCTGTTATGATTTCCAAGACATCTAAGACAGAGGACCCTAAAATCGAGTGATAACTCCAGTCTTTAAAAAACATATTCCCCATTTAAATAGATTGAGTATTTGCACTTAAAACTTCATGATGTTGTCCATCAACAGATGAATGGATAAAGAAGATGTGGTGTGTGTGTGTGTGTGTATACACACACACGTGTGTATATATACATACACACACACACACACACACACAGAGAATGGAATAACGCAGCCATAAAAATGAATGAACTAATGCCATCTGCAGCAACATGGATGAACGTAGAGATTATCATACTAAATGAAGTCAGAGAAAGACAAATATTATATATCTCATATGTGGAATTTAAGAAAGAGTACAAATGAACTTATTTACAGAACAGAAACAGACTCACGTAGAAAACAAACTTATGGTTACCAAAGGGGAGGGGGGAGGTATAAATTAGGAGTACGGGATTAACAGATACACACTACCATATACAGAATAAACAACAAGGATTTACTGTATAGCACAGGGAACTATTTTCAATAATGGAAAAGAATTGAAAAAAATATATACACATACATATATATCCAAATCACTGTGCTGTACATCTGAAACACAATCTTGTAAATCAACTATACTTCAATTAAAAAAAAAAGATTATACGTGGCTACCTGTATTCCAAGTTAAATTTTGTTTGTGTGTTTACAGAGAATTCATAATATGAATATTCAAACTGTCTCTACTGTGAAAAATAAAATTTTCTTCTAAAAAAGAAAACCTCATGCTGCTCCCCGAAGAGGTTTAAGGCAACGTTAATACATTTAGTTTAACAAGACAGTTAAAAAGAGGGAGAACTCGGGTCATCCGTCCACAAGCTTCGATTAACTCAGGATACACTGAAGGAAATGCAGTTATTGGGTGGCTTAGTTAGAAACTGAGCCTGGGAATCATGGTGACCCCGCCCCATGTAACTGTCGTCCCTGCCTGCCTAGAGCGGGGGCGGTTGACTCCTGCACACCTTATTAAATGCAGTGGGTATGCCCTTCAGCTTCTCTTCATACGGCAGCTTCTCTGGCCATGAAAGACCTTGTCGGTTTGATTTATATGAGAAAAGTAGCTCCCTTTCTCTAAAAAGGCTCTGCAGCCCTGTGTTTTGGGGGCTCGTACTGCCAAGTGGCATGAGGGCCCAGATTCATTAACTTTCTCATACACTACTCTTTTCCCCCCAGTTCAACTTAAAAAAATGTGTAGACCAGCTATGAGAATCAGTCTCTACTGATTCCCAATGATGTGTACTGGACAGTTAACATTCACTGTTATCTTCCCCACCCCCATTCCTTACCCCGGCTTCGTCACCTACAACATGATTTTCAGAGGTTCAAAACCATGCCCTTCTCCTGTTCAAAACCATGCCTCCTCCTGTGTCCTTGTGCCCCTCTCCCTCTTGCCTCCTCTGGGAAAATGCTATCATTCCCAAGCTCTCTTCCCCTCTTCTTCTGGGATATTCCTCCAGCGTGTGTAATTAGGGATCTTTAAGTAGAACGAAAAGACCAGAGTGAACACTATATGGTACTGTGTGAAATAATCCCAACAACCACAAAAATATTTGCGTATGTAGAGAATATCTTTGAAAGATTACACGAGAAAGAAGTAAAGCGGGCAGCCCCCAGCGCTGGGAGCACGACAGCCAGGGGAAAAGGTTGGAGAAAGACTCACTATCTTTATATGCCTTTTAAACCCTTTGGATTTCATATAATGTGCATGGATTACCTATTAAACAATAAAGGGACTTTTATAAACATTTTAATGTTTACATCTTCTAGAGTTTTACCAAGCCCATTGTTCCCCTTCTGCCACGTGCTCCCTGGGTAGATAAATTGACTCTCAGTTTCGACTACCGGTTATGAGCTGGGGACTCACGGATCTGTTATCTCTGGCCCACACCCCTCCTTCCAGCTTCAAAGTTCCATTTCCCACCGTCAGACATTTGTCCGTGAGTATGCCACCAGAACCTCAAACTCAACGTCTCCTGCACCCCATTCACCATCTTCCAGCTACCTGACCTTGAGGAAGGCCCTCTGTAAATCCTGCTGAATTGAAGGACGACCCTGCTGCTGCTCTTCCTGAGTTGTCAGTCCCAGCTGCCAACAACCGTGGTCTCGCCCTGCACCCGCCAGAACTGGGGTTCATTCCTTCCCTCCCCAGATCCACCCAACCAGCCAGCCAAACAGCCCCGCCCCTCCCCTCCCCTAAAATATCCCTCAGATTCAGCCCAACCTCCCCATTTCTAATACCCTCCTGTGGGCCCTTATCATCTCTTTCCTGGGCTTCCATGCTCCCTCCCCATCTGACTTCCTTCTTCCAGGCCTGTGCTCTTCAAAGTCCCCCCAACCTCCGCCCAGCTGCCCGAGTCACGCATGTAAGTGTAAGTCTAACAGCATCGCTCCTGGCTCACCCCCGGGAGGCTCCCTGTACTACATGAGGAGGCCCCCACACAGCACCGCACCGCGTCCTTGTCCCTCCCCACCTGGTCTTGTCATTCCCCACCTGGCCTTGCCGACCTGTCCGGCTTCATCTCCTCCCATTTCCTGCCTTATTACAGAGGTCGCGCAACTGTCTGCGGTTTCCCAAGCATCCTGTGCTGTCCCTCCCTGACACCTTTGTTTATGCTCCTCGCTCAGCTCGGAATGCCCACTCCTGACCCGCGTCGGCTTCCCTTCATCTTGGCCATCTCCTCACCATCACGTGAGACTCACACAAAGACCAAAGGAAGGAACGTGGGATAAAGACGTCCTGAGACTGTGAAGATTGAAAACTATGAGCGTCGGGCCCAGTCATCACGTCATTTACAAGGGAAAGCACCGGGATGACGATCGCCAGTTAGTTTAATTCAGTGGTATAAGTAACCCATCTAGAGTTTTTCTGAATATAACATTTACAATCCTGCATAGCCACTGGAGGAGTGAAAAGGATCAAGGGAAAACTCACACTTAGGCTGCATCATGACTGGTTGCCCAACAACAAGACATATGAAAGGTACCTAGCGGGTACTAAAAATTCAGAATCCTCTGTCGTCATAAAACATCTACTAACAATTTTAATTAACTTCAGACTTCACAGTAAATCAGCTTAGTATTTACCCTCCTTTTAGACGTGGGAACAATCTAATCAATTTGATGCGCAGGCAGCAGAATGACGATGAGGTTTTGTCTCTCATAAAGGCTACCTTTTCATTGCTAGGGTCATACCTAGAATTTCAGAGCAAGTCTGAGTTCACTTAGTGCAGAGAAAAATACATCGAAATTTGTCACTACAGATTTAAGTCAGCAGATTGCAGGCTGTCCTGTACGCAGGACAAAAGCGAACTTGGAGTGTGCAATGCTGAGGACGCACAATAGAGCAAATTCTCGACATCCAACTGGTCTCGACCGAACAGGTGAATCAGAATTATCTGTGGTATGAGGGAGAAACGTTATGCAGAAGCGAAACGTTAAAGACCGTAGAAGTCACTAGCCACCCGAATTTACGAGACCCTATCGAGAAAACTGAGAGGCAGACTTAGCTTTTGCTCAGAGCTTTCGCCTTATCTTTGTGGCATAAGGCAAGAATCAGAGAAAGCCAGTGGGGGGAGACACGCGGGGCTTAGGATTCGGAAAACGAATTCTGAACATCCTAAATTTATGACAAAGCAAGGCTTGGTGCTCATCAAAGAAGTTTGAAAATGCGAAGTATTCTGAAAAGCAAGCACAAGAAAAGCTTTCAAAAGGCTTTCCTCTACGAAATTAGGACGTAAAAAGAATTTTAGCCAAAAGTACATGCATGAGTGCTACAATGAAAATAAATTCAGCTTCATTTCAATTCATTTGTTCATTAACTTATTCAACAAATATGTATTGAATGCTAGGTGGCAACCACTGGGAGAAATGGAATTCTAAAGACAGAGATAAGATATCCTTGAGACACTTCCTCATTAGCCAATTTCAGTTTTCCAAGGGGATGGTGCGGAGGTGTCACGAATAACAGAATTCAATAAACATCTAGTCAGGAATGGGGATCTTTTCAAGCCTCTTGCCCTTGCTAACTGTCACGTGGAGATAAGCCCTTGCTACAGGATAAAGGAACACGAAGTACACACAGACGTGTGTCCAAAGGACATGGGATACTCTCAGTTTTAAATATCCTTTCCCATTTGCTCTAAATGTCTGCTTGTGTTTGTCAAATTACGTAGCCAATTTGACTAGAGAAATATAGCTAGGCTGGCGGGCACGGACAGGGGACATCTAATGACCTCCCGGGTTCTCTGAGAGGAAGGAAAGGAAATGGTGAATTACAGGCTCCTTTAAGCAACACTGAACTCAAGGATCATGAAGACAAAGCTACGGCTCTGAATTTCTTTGAGAAGAACTGCAGGAAGACAGGAGAGGACAGAGCAGAGAAAACCAGAGGCTACCTTCAGGAGGGGAGCTCTGCAGAGACGTTTCTTGGGATTTGGTAGGAAGTGAAAATCTGACAAAGTAGAGAGAGAAAGAAGGAAGCTCATCCTGACCTTTACTTGAGGGTCAAGATAACTTACAGAAAGACATGCACCAGTACCAGATTCTTCATTTTGGAGCTCTAAGCAGCCCTGGTGCAATTTATTTTTTCTTTCTTTCGGAGAATAAACCATGTCATTCCTGGGGAATGGTCTCGGATATCTTTCAGGGTAAACTGGTGATCACTGTACCACAAGTCGACGGACAGGTCTGTTCATGTGTAGTCCTAAAAATATTCCCTCAAGTAAAGGTACATTCCATGGAATGTGCCACAGTTCTACGTAAATGATATTTACATACAATGCACAATTCTACACAAATGATATTTACATAGGATGACTCTTCTTTAGGCTCTGGTGCAAGGCACAGTTGGCTATTTTGAGTCAGAAAATCTGGATCTGGATTTGCTTCTGCCACTGGCTGATTGTGAAATTTGGGTCAAGCCGTTTGAACCTCTCTGAACCTGCATTTTCTCATCCATCTTCTACACAGAGCTTTTAGGAAGATTAAATGACCCAAAATGCATTAAAGTGCTCTGACAATGACGAAATGATATACAAATGATAGTTCCAAGTACTCTTCACCAGCACTCTTTGGCCCGGTTGTCAGGGTGTAGAGGGCAAGTGTAGTAATAATAACCGAGACAGAACTCTTGACCAATGAAACGGAAAGATATATTACACAATGGACAATCATATTGTACAAAAATATTTCTATTCCTGGGTAACATCAAATTCTATTTATAATGCCAATACCAACTTTTTCTTCCTATTTGACTTTGACCCCTAAAATAATTAAAGACTTAACATAAATGAATACTAACGGTACTCAATAAAGTAGAGGGAAAGGTTTTATCTACCATGATGTTCATTGCCAGTCTTACAAATAAGGCCCAAACCCACAGAATGTTCAGTATTACCTCCTGAATGGTATGTGTGTGGCATCCCCTCTGTATTCTTAACTCAGGCTTTTACCAAACATTTCTGGAGAACCCATTAAATAGTCACACCGTGCTAGGTACCATAGGGGACATTAAGAGGATTAAAACACAGGCCTTATTCCAAAGGCATTCACTGTCTCCATTAGAGGGAAGCATTGGGAATTAACTGATCAAAAAGCAAACTGAAACACAGGTCTCTGAGAAAGGTCCAAAGTATTCTGAGAACACAGTCAAATGATAGATTACTTGCAAATGCCGGGATCTAACAGGGCTCTGTGGGGAAAATCATTCTGAGCAAGGGCATGGAGGATGGGAAGGACTCCTTTGCCCGCTATGGCAGTGGAGCGATGGGGGTTAGTAGCTAGGCTGAGACGCAAGCTTGAGCTCGACCCGGAAAGTGGATGAGAGCAGGATGCATTCAGAAACAGCAGCCACAACAGGTACAAAAGAAGATGAAGTTGTAAAAAGCAGGTCAAGAGAAAACTGTGGAAGGTTTAAAATGCCCAGCTGAGAAGCTAGGTTTTTTAAACGATGCAGAAATCCAGTGAAGGAACAATGCCATGCTGGGTCTTGGTTCTGGAGAGATGCACAACTACAGCCAGCAAGGAGGATTTATTGGAGGGGCGAGAAAGAGACAAAGGGAAGCCGACCAGATAAGGAGCTCTGACCATAGGTCAGAGGTACTGAGAGCTAGAAAGAGGCCAGTGGCAGGAGAAAGCAATGGATGAATGGCAATTTGCCTTTTCATCTTGAGGTGACATACTCCCCGAGGGCACTGGTTCTCAGACATACTGTGTTGCCTCGATTAAGAGGTCCTTGTGCCTTGGGCTAAACCAAAGAGATGAAAGTACTCAAGTCCCACAGGTTTGAGCATTTGCTCTTTAAAGACTCGCCTGGTGGCATCTGTCTAAGGAAGGCACACTGAGTTAGAAGTGATCATGTGCGAAAGCCTTTCTTAACCAAGGGACCTGTGATATAATAAACGTAATACAAAAGGAAAAGTCCAATGACTTGCATTATCCTGACATCCCACAATATGCCAGATTTTTACATCTTTGTCCTCTGTGCAGTCATTAGGAAATTTTCTTTTACTTTTATAATTTCTGCTCTTGTGCCATGGACATCTTTTTCAGGTGATGACTGACAACTAGAATTCTCTCACTAATCTGCTAGGACAGTGTGCATAAATGACCGCTGTATTTGATGATGGAAACTAAGATGAACAAATTCATTCCCAAATATGACCAATGAGCCTACTTGCTAAATGCTTTGAGATAGATAATATGGCCAAACACATGTACAAATCACATCATCATAAAATTAAATGACCTACTTTGTTCTTAAATTCTATTCTCAAACATAAAATCAAAGCCTCCGAAACGCATGCAACGAATCAAATACCACCATCAGCATTCATTCCTTTAACACCTACTATACGAGTTCTTACTTATGCTATTGCATTCATTCCTTTAACACCTACTATATGAGTTCTTGCTTATGCTATTGCATTCATTGTCTTCTTTCGGATGACAAAAAAAAAAAAAAGAGAGAGAGAGAATCTGTAAACGGAGCTAAACAGATTATTGGAGAAAACAATTAGACATAAAATGACTCTAAGTGAAGATTCCTGGCACTTTTCTATGTGCGCAAGTGTATGCACTCTGCATACCAATGACAAAGCTAGAAAGAAAACTCACCTGTTTTCTTCCTCAAGATCTGCTAGGATTCTCTCTAGCTCCCCTCTTTCCTCACTCTCTAAGGAAATCAAGATCTGGGCAGGACTACGAGGCTGGCTCAGGGGGGAGTCCTGGTTCAAACTTTGGCAGTAATGCTGGATTAACAAATGTTCATCATCTCTGGAAAATAAAATCAAAGGTTTTGGTTTTTTCCCCCCTTATTTTGCCTTGGGGGGTCAGGGACTTGGGTGTGTATTTTAAAAATAGAAACAGTTATTTGCTCTTAACAATTAATTAGACCTTTTTCCCTGCTTTTAAAGACATTTTGATACTCCTGAAGTTGTGGTCTACCATCCTGTTGGTGACAATTCCGAGTGTTTCTGGCTCAGATTTTCCATTGAATCTGGTTGGCCTATTTACGTGGGTAAATGAATGGTAGAATGACAGTAATGCTGGGACTCTACGTTGACAGTTTCATCAATCGTTAGTAAATATTAAGAGACGTAATAATGGCTGTATAACGCTTTTGCTACCAAGCCTGTCAAGACAATCTGTTCACTCACCCACTGTGTTGTTGATACTGACCAGGAAAAAACTGAAGCCGTTAAAATAAGAGAGTAAATATTTTCTTAAGTGGAAAGCAATGCAAGTGAAAAGTGTTGCTTTGGTAAGCCAGTTTCAACTTATAAACCCCACAGAGGCAGGATGATAACAATAATGAAACTACAGATAAAAATGACTACTATTTCATTCAATTATTGTTTAGATAGAAAAACAAAAATTGGCAGGGAAAAAAAAAGCCATTAAGGTGACTAATACAAGAGGACTGAACAACTCATTCCTCAGAGCAGCTTTTCAAAGACTAACCTTGGGGAACAAAGAGGCCAAAGGCTTATACGTTGGGAGGAAGCTGCAATCTTTCCTCGTATCTAGGAACTCTCTCATACACAGAAGAAATTATTTTCTAAATGCATCGCCCCCAGCTCCTGAAAAGCCTGTGTACCTCCGAGTTACAAGAACTTCATTCTGCTCTTAGTGACAGGCTAAATCCCTTTGCTTCCGGCTACATATCAGTAAGATGATAACGTTAATTTTTTCCTCTCCACACCCCTTTAAATTCCTTTTCTCATCTCTATGTCCTCTGAGTTGAAAAACTTTCAGATTTAGGGAAAAAAAATCCTCCTAATTTAAATGATCTTGGTCCATCGAGGCAGATAATTGGTTGGTAAGTTAAAATTAAAATAATTATTGGGTGTTAAAAACAAACGTTTAAGTGAAGTCAACCAATCTACCAAACCACTTGCCCAGATCGGCCCCTAAGATATGACATTACCATCCAACGTTGAGTCAAAATGGATTTTATGCCCTCTTTCGTTTAAAAATAAAACAAAAGCAGTTGTGACCACCTAATTTGTTAGCTCTCTTCCCCAATTCTGCAGTTTGATTGCTAGGACTTCCCATGTTTAATTACAACACATAGTTATAATTCAACTTCTCTTACTGTTTTCTGAGGCAGTCAGTGAATGGCAGCCATTATTATACAGGTACAACTTGAATTACCGTGAACGTGCTAGAGCTTCTAATATTCAAATCAGTGACCCCAAGAAGCAAATCGTTCAGTTGTTTACATTTCGTTGATTCTTTGCTTACATATTTTTCTGTCAAAGTAGTTTACATATTAATACTATTAATACTTTTCCCCACAGCTAAGAAAGAGAATGCACCATAGTTATGTTTGGGGGAAAAGGCTGTTTTGTTTTCTTTTAAGTAACTTAAGTCATGTGTGAGTGGCTGAGTGTTGACTTTATTCTTTATTATTACCTTGATCACCTTTATGTACCAGATGAGATGACTTATTCTCACGTCTTCAATAACCAGTTATGTATAAATGCCACTTGGATACTGCTTCCTTCAGTCTAATCCTTATAAAGCCTGTTTCTCATCTGAGTGTGACTTTGGGTTGCCACACCAACTACATATGATAAATTTACCATTTTCCCTTTGCCTAGATTCTCTATGACAAAGTGGTGAGACATCCGTAACTTGTCAAACTAAAAACGTTATTGTACCTTGACTAGATTTCATCTCCCTAAATTATCCATTCAGTTAGCAGATCCTTATTTTGTCCTCCATATTTGCTTCTCAGTCTTCTCCCTCCAACCTCAGCCTCTTGGTTCATGGCAAGATTCCTTATTGTGAATACTTCCCCTACTCTGTAATGAAGCCTCTGTTTCCCTGCCATAGCTGTGTTCTCCGCCACTTTGAGCACCGCTCTCTCGCCTTGCTTAAATTTGACAGGCCTGGCTTATCATCCCACTACAAAACCGTGACCTCAATTTGTACTCCTTCTTCTGAAACCCTTCACAAGATAGCCTCACTTGACTTAGCTCTTGAAGACGCTAAATCACAAAAATCTACTAGGTAGGATCTCTGAAGGAAAATGCCCATCTAGCCTACCATATGGGAATGCCAGTGCAACTACACCAAGATTATAGTTCTACTCCCCACGAGTGGAGAAAACACTACTTAGCCATCGCTTTAGAAATTAATATCTAATCCCTTTAAACATCCTGCAGGTTTGGTCAAAGCTTAAACATTTAATACAGTTTAAGTATTTGGGACCCTGCCATTTGTGGTAGTATGGCATTAAATAAGAGTAAGGCAAAATGTTTTGGAACATTTTGGAACATCTGGAATACCAATAATGCCACAATTTGGATGAGCTCATTCTGTGTCGGGTTGTCAAGAGTTAAAGAAAAAAAAGTAAATGAAAGTCTCCTTGAAAGATCAAATGACTATAAACGCTAATTCCTATCTTCTGCGCTAGCCTACCTCTAAATCCCTCAAAGCAATTTCATGGTCAGGAACATTTTGTAAAAAGAGACAGGATACTTACATGCTCTCATTAGGAGAGATGCTATCATTTAGATAAGATCCATTGCTGTTTTCCATTTCTGCTAGCCTGATAAAAAACGTAAAAGCTCATTAAAACTTATGTGACTTCTTAGAATCTATTCAAGACCTAATCGAACATTCCTG
The DNA here is from genome assembly GCF_003676395.1 of Aethalodelphis obliquidens. Taxonomy (NCBI): domain Eukaryota; kingdom Metazoa; phylum Chordata; class Mammalia; order Artiodactyla; family Delphinidae; genus Aethalodelphis; species Aethalodelphis obliquidens. The sequence continues at coordinate 947,729 of NW_020838042.1, forward strand.
AAAACTAAAGGATAAATCATGTCAAGAGGAGAAAGGAATCCTTCATATTAAAGGATGTGTGCGTTGGCCTAACCGTCTGAGGCAGTGAGTGGTGGACCACAGCTAGTTAAGTAGCTTTACACTTACGCTGCAGATGACAAGAGAAGTTGTATTTTTTTCCTTCACAGATTGATCTTCCTTTCACTGAGAAGAGGCCTTTGTTTTCACGAGAAAAGCTTCCCTAACAACAAATACACTCCGTACTTTACGCTATCCCATGTGTTTTTTAAGACAATTTAAGATTTCCACTGAAGACAGAATTATATATAGCTAGTTAATACTTCCTACGGTTGATAAACATGTTCAGCAGTTAGACTATTGATAAAAGACAGATTCACAGTAAGCTCTCTATACATTCTGCCGCTTTTTACCTTCAAACACCTCCGTCACCTCAAACAATAATAAAGTCTTTTTACAGCTTAAAAGGGAACCAAACTCTTATGGATTTATTTAACAAGCATATCTTACAATCAGCAATTTCGTTTTTAGATATAAGAGTTACCTCAAACACAAAGGAAGTGGGACAGAAAGGTCCAGGGATTAGGAAAATGAGTGATTCTCTTCTTTACAGCATATTATGGAAAATACACACAGAAATGGAAAGCCAGTGCTTTCATAGTCTCTATATAACACAGTATAATTTCTTCATATACTTATGTCTGGTCTAGCAGTTTTCTACGAAGGTTAGATGATTTCTAAGTCAATTGATTACACGTGCTCAGTATATAAAACATAACAAAGCTATCAGGAATGTTTAGGGGAGACTGTTCTGCGCTGATGCTCTTATCGGTGTCCAAAACCAACATGCAGTGGAATGGCATGCACGTTAGAGGGCAAGCTGATTAGTAGAAATCAGACAAGATTGGGGAAAAAGAAAAGATTCGTTTAAAATTAATATAGGTTAGCTTTCCTTGGTTAGTTATTTCAATCAATATTTGCCTGGCATTCAACTAGTCTCATACCTGCTAGCATAATGTTCAATGCGTGAATGAGTATCATCGTGTGAAAGCTGAGGGGACGAGGCAGGCCTATAAGGCAGAAAATGTTATTAGTCACAGATACCATCCATTAATGGAGAAAAAACCCCCACCACACAGTTATGTTCTATATACATGGCCTAGAATGCTTTTAGTCTAATACTATGGCTAATGTACACATTTAGCTGTTCCTGTATCTTAGATATCATCAAGTATTTAGAATCCAGGTTTGAGAGATGATTTCTCATACTTCTGCTTTTCTCAAAAGCCGTAAAGAGAGATCAAAAACTTCTCTGGAAAGTTTCAATTATAGAAAAGGTCGGGGGAGACAATCTCTACGTGCCATTTTGTCCTCCTGTCTTGTAACGTCTCATATCCTAGAGTGCTGAAATTGTGTTAGCAGTATGTGGTTTAAAATTTCAAACAGTTTACACCTGTGCCATTTATCAGCTGCCTTCTTATTGAACGGAAACTGTACATTTGCCTAGTAAATTTGCAGTTAACGATATTAGTTCCAAAGAGGCCACACCAGTCCATGACTACTTAAGATTCCACGTATCAAGATGTCTCAGTTTGTGCAATTTTGTAAAGAAGGAATACATGTACCAGTTTAGCAGCGGGACTGTATTACTACTTCATAAAGCAAAATTCAATGGCCCTAAATTATAATGTGATGCTTTAAAAAGAATGACTAACTTCAATAGGACCTCAATATCGGAAATATTTCTTATTAGGGATACTGTGTGCTTATATACAGAGGGGAAAACAAGAGAGAAGGATTAGCAGGTATAGTCTATTTACTTTGGGGGTATAAAAACCTACTTTTTTTGGCTTCACAGACGAGAATTTTGGTAGGGTTGACATGTTTTCACCTTTTCATATCTGATCTCTTAATTAGCCTTGAAGTTTTTATAGTATCTTTTAGATTAACCTTAGGAAAAAATCCATCTGTTCTGAAAACCAGTTTGGGCTTGGGCTTTTTTGTTTTAACTGGAATAGGACAAAAGGTCGCTTCCATTTCTCTCCTGACACAGAAAGCCCTCAGGTAAAGGCATGAATCAAAAAGTCAACAGAAACCTATTCAGTAAGGATTAGTTTAGTCCAATGTCTAAGCAGCATTCAAGGACTTGGTCAGGACACTAAGAAGAATATGTCTGTTTTTTCTTACATTAAAAAAAAAAAGAAGAAAGAAAGAAAAACGTGTAGTTACCTAGGCTTACATAGGAAATGTGCTAGAAATCTATACTTCTTAAGGAAGACACACAATCATAAGATGATTACAGCGCACTACAGCAAATAACCAGGGAACTGAAGTCTTGCCTGAGAGATAAATGTCTTATTTATGAAACCAAAGTTGTCTAGGTCAAGTGTCACCATAATCAAATTTGGAATGAATTATGAAGATGCTTAAACTGTCATGAGGAAACAGAAGGATGACTACCCAATTTACTAGGCAGATCCAAAGACTTCCAGGTGAATCTTCATTCTAGTTTTGGAGATAATCTGCTAATTTCTTAGAACCCTGGAACAGCCCATTATTAGAAAAAAATGCTAACGTTTGTTTTGAAATATTCACTGCAGGTCGAGATAACTGAGTACCTGGATTCCTTAGTTTATAAGCCCTATCTTCTGGAACAGACCAGTCTTTCGATTGCATACTTCTTATAAGCTAAAAGCCCACCATCGAGGAAAATATATTAGTGTTTCCCCTTGTAACAGTTGCTACCTTGGTAGTGTAGAGAAGAACACATGAGACCCTGGAGCATAACTACACGGAGAAAGCTAGGCATGTAAATGCAAAATACTTGAATCAAATCTGAAACAGAAAATCTTATGCAGAGCTTTCATTCTTAGCCTTGAGGATACTTCCACGTTATTTTTCTTATGAATGTACACAGCACCTAAGACAGCATGCATAAGCTCAAGAACTCGTAATAACCGAGCAATCTAAAAAATATAGATATACACTAACGGAGGTACTTATTAAACCAGAAAATGAACCAAAAGGGAATACTGGTCAGAGAAGATTCATTTAAAAATCAAGAATTAGTGAAAGTACAAAACTACGTAGTCCAGAAACAAAACTAAATGCAACGTCTTCTAAAATGCTTTTCCAAGAGAAGGTAAGAATACTGTTCTCCCTTCTCACTTCCTAAATACAAAATGATATACCCCCAAAAGGATTCTTCCTACTCTTCCCATTACTGCTAATGGCCAATTCCATCCCACCCACCACCATTTTCTCTTTTGTGACAACTCCATTAATAAGTTTTCAAAGCAGAACAGCTCAAAGAGTATTGTTCGACTGTCTCATTTGTGGACAAACAATATAAAAGGTTTATGCTAGGTTTACTTTCAAATAAAATGACAAATGCAGGCAAATAAGGGTTTTTTTTCTAAGGAAAAACAAAAGATCTGTATCTCAGTAAACTTTCAAATTCTGTGATCCATACTGAATGGATTAAATGCTGTCATCGTCACAGGATTTGTTAACATTGGATAGAGTTCTCGCAAAATAAAACACCTCAGGACCTGGCTCTTCTGCGTGAATAGAATAGCTTTACGATTCATTTTATAAATTATTTACCATCCCATGAGTAAAGACTTTAATAAAATTATTGGTATTACAGGGACTTTAGCCTGCTGGGGTTGTTTTCTTCCTCAAAGTTAGAATTTCCCACTATTTCTGAATAATCTAGCATATTTTTTTATAAAAAGGCTAAGTGGGGCTAGGTTTCAGTTGTTAGAGAAGATATTTTTTAAAACAATGTTATTAATTTTAAAGTGCTTCAAAATTTAAGAAAGACAAACACCCTCTACTTAAAATAAGTTACATTAAACTGTCATGAATTTTTCTCATTAGCTTATGTATACAGTAAACTTCTTCCTCTAGTTAGTTATTCTTTATTACGTTGTGCTACCTCTATGTGTTTTAAAACATTAACCTTTAGCGTATTTTTCTTTTGGATTGGTCAGTTGGTTAGATTTACTTTGTGTCGGGATAAGTTCTATTTGCTTATCAGGATCCAATCAGCTGACAATTTCAGTATACCAATTAAACATTTTTTTTTAATTTATGAAAGGCTTTACCTTCTATAAACAAATAGACTACCTGGAATAGGGAAAATAAGTACCAATAGCAAGGAACATAACTGAATCTAAATAATTCCCCAAGTTGTTTAAGCATGATGATTGAAGAAATCGGGTAGAGCTACCACATCTCAAAATTAAAGGGCACAATAATGCAGCTTTACAAAAGAAAGGAAAGTGTTATACTTCCTTTAGGCCATAAAAGACTTAAAATCAACTTCAATTAATAGTTTGCATTTATCACTACAGGATTTTGTTTTTAAAAAAAGACCTACTTTAAATTAAACTACATGGTGGAATAAAAAAGACCCAGTAAAAATAAACTGAATTCTTATATAAGCCCGTCTTCCAAACTGGTCATTACCTTCTTATATACAATAGAGCTGTCTGACTTTAAATAAATATTTTAATAAAGTACACTTTGAAATACCAAAATTTTGTTATAAAAACCCCGCACAATATAACTTTAAAACAATGCACACTTCGTTTGCTGATATTTCAATCACAGACTCTAAAAGGAGTTTTCTGATGACATTATAAACTCTGAGATAAATCAATTAACTGTTGATATCTAGTATCAGTAGTATTAATAATACACCCCAATAATAATAACAAAGACTACAGTACACTTTCCTTCCAGTGTAAATGTGTGTTTATGAGCTGGGTATTTAGCTTGGAGAAGAGAGCAAAGTGAGTTTAGGTCAAAATTGAGAAACTCATGTATATAAACACTGGTCCAATAGCATGGCATTACCTGATAAAAAGTCCACGTGTCTAATTGAAATTATTCAACCATACTCAACATCATACCATGAAACAAATTTTGCTTTTAAATAGTCCACTTATAACAGGCCCTAAAGAGTAAACCGTCATCGTTTTGAAGGTCCTAAAGCATTAAATCTCTAGAAATATGACTACAGAATGTTATTATGTAATCAGAAGGCTCTTCCCTGCGTATAATGAAAGAATATATAAACGTGTCTCCCAGGAATATAACTAACAACCCAACAATTCCTTTGATGTTAATTTGAACTCCAGGCCAGGATTTCTGCTGGTTTACATTTGACCAAGTGGGGACCTGAAAACCTCACTGATTCTCCTGATCTGTGGTGGACGGCACCCTCAAAGTCTTATCAAGGGAAACATTTTTGAAATGAAGGAAGGGAAATTAAAACGTCTTTCAACAAAACAAACAGAACAAAAATTTTAAAAAATCAAGCAAGCCAATGTGTTGGTGGTAGCAGCACCCTTCAGTGGAAGTACTCACGCAGAATCTACCGGCCAGAAGTTGATCAGAGTAACAGGACTGCAAAACAAAAAATGAGGTGGTGAAGAGAGACACAGGCAAACTCAGCCACACACACACACACACACACACACACACACACACACACACACACACACA
>NW_020838042.1:953249-988183 GCF_003676395.1 Aethalodelphis obliquidens
ACACACACACACACACACACACACACACACACACACACACACACACAAATTACTGAAAGGTCAAAATAAATGAAGTGCAATTAAGTATGAACCATGGAAAGCAACGGCCAGACAAAGGTGAAAAGTGAATTAAAAGAAAACCAGTTGTGCGATTGCCATCAGAGTTATGGAAAAAAGAAGAGAAGGTTCAAAAGAGGTGAAGACATCATCATTTTGATCTAGAGAATCATAACTACTTACTGTGAAGAAATTTCCTGTGACTATATTCTTTTTCAAGGAGAAAAAAGTGACTAGATACGACCACACAATCGGATACAAAAAGACACACGCCTACTGATTTGTAAGGGAGGAAAATCAAAATGAAATCTTGGAATCACTCATTTGTAAACAGTCCCGTATTTCTTGCAAGCCTCGTGAGGTAATTAGGAGCCGGAACGTGGTGGCTTACTCCCTGTGAGATAAAGTTTACCTTTTGGAAAAGGTCATTGTCATGGGACAACTGACATGGAAAATGGCAACTGAACATCAGCTTGCTTTTCTCTTTTTAGATACAGTAAATCTAAAGAAAGAAATAGGAGAGACTGTTTGCATTTGGGAGTGAAGGAAGGTATTCAGCTGAGAGGAGCTCAGAGATACGTCAACTGAGAGGCTGGTTTGCTTTGGCCACTACTCACGTTTCCATGTTGTCCCCCTCTAAGACCGTCTGCACTGGCAGGTAGCCCATTCGGGGATGCTTCGCAAAATACCTTTTGGTTCGAAATTTGTTTTTCAGTACCTTGGCAAAGTCTCGAACATCTTCTCCCGATGTAGTCTGAAAGGGAAATCATGCTGACATCAGACTTGGGGAAGGGGTATACTCTCAAGAGAAAGCACAATTCCAGTGTTCTGCCTCGGAGCACTTGTTTTATTATAATTAAGAGCAGCAGGAGTTGAGAGCAAAGGCTTTGGAATCACATGAAAACACGGTTTTGAAACCAGACCTGCCATTTACTAGTGGGGTTAACGTGGGTGAGTTCTTTACCTATCCAAGGCTCCAATCACCTATAAAATCGGGGCAGTAACACCTCAATAAGTTGTGATGATGAATAAATGAAGTATACCGACTACTGGGCTACCCAACAAATGGTAATTTATAGAAGTCTGGAGGTCAGAAAGTTGACCTTCCGTTTTGCCACACTTCACAGTAGTTTTAAAACGATTTTGTCCACATTGCTCTAGTGTTTCACCCACTAAATACCATTCTATTCACAGCATGGTACATTCTCCATCAATGAGTACCTTTGCAAAAGGAAGCAAAATGAGGAAGACAATGAAATAACTGGGAGAATCACTCTGAAGATGGAAGAGAGAAAAGCTCTAAAGCAGAGCTTCTCAAACTTTGATGTGTTGGATACCACCAGCAGACCCTGCTAAAATGCAGGCTTCGATTCACAAAGTCCAAGGTGGGCCCTGAGGTTCTGCATTCCTAATAAGCTGCCAGGTGATGCCAGTGCGGCTGGTCCACAGATCACACTTTGAAGAGCAAGCAGCTAGTGTTCAAGGAATAAGAGATTTACACCCAGGTCTGTGTCCACCAAGTCCAGGCCCTTTCCATTTCACCAGTGATTTTTCAAAGTCCTATTGGCCACTGAGCATTTTCCCAAAACAGCTTCTTAGGAGACGACTCCAGCTCTTAATTATAGAACCTTGGGCAAGATTTTTTAACCTTAGGATCTCAAGAGTCCTCAACTATAAAAAGGGGATAAAAATAATACCTATCTCACACAGAGCAGCTTAAAAGGTAAACACCTAGCATTTAGTTGGTAAGTGTGAGCAACATTAATTTAAGTGGTGGATTGCGAATTTTAAGGAACCTATATTACCCCACCCCATACCCAACGTGCCCCATGGCCGTAACACCTCTGCACACAGCCGCTAGGGACGTGCAAAATAAACGTGAAAATGTCTTCCCTACAACCCACGAAAACAGAAGAAAAACCTATTGATTCACCCAACAGTATGTGTTGAGTGTCTCCGACAGTCCACGTGTGCCAGGCATCGCACTAGGGATAAGGTAAATCCGGAGTCTACAATGTGGGGCCACTTTAGCTGGGCAACGTCTGGGGAACTTACAAATCACAGCGTGACACACGATCTGTAAGACCGTACAAAACTGAAACTTCTTCCAGGTGAACTAAGTCACGTCAGGGAGGAATCTAACTTACCGGAGTGCAATATTCCACCATGGGATAGTGCATTTTGTGGCCTTTTGCAACGCGACCAGAAAAGAAGCAACTTTGGCAGATGTCATAATTAAAGTGCTTTAGACTCCGGTACCTGGTAAGGAACAAAAACAAACATATATGTATTTCTTCAAATCAAATTCCCAAAGAACACCCTTTAATAAACCTCCTTCCACACTGTCTTAATTCTGGAAACAGAATGCAGGGTTCATTAATCCCACAAGGTAAGTGATTAACTTCCTACTTCCAGATTTCTCTGGTGCTTCTCCTACAGTATCAAAATATTTTGGCAGAAAGAGTACCCCATAAACATTTGGAAGGAGGGGAGAAAAACTCAGCTCTTATTTAAACTCCACTAGGAACTCTTTCAGATTAAGTAGGAAGATAGTGGCGAACTTCCAGGCTTTTGCAGACCAGATACTAGAATTTGAAAGAACTTCCAGAAAGGATAGATTGACGCATTGTGGGCTCCCGTACCCATCAAAAAGGCACAAAAGTTTTCTGAGGGAATTATTTCCCCAAAAAATGATAAAGATAAAGCATTTCATAAGACAAAAGAAAATTAAACAAGAACTCTCAATTAAAGCAAATCTTGCTTTAACTACATTTTCTGATTGACGGAGATGACTCATCTTCAGATTGTTACTTGGATAATCTCTTTCATCTGTCTCTCTTCAGAAATCCCTCATCACATTACCTCCACATGATAATGGAAGCCCCAAGAAAAGACACATTTTGGGTAAGATGTAAGTACTACATGGTACATTTCCGCCCCATTCTCAGAATACTGTATTCTTCATTTCATACCCTCCCTGGCTTGTGCTTTCTCAGATAAGAATCTTAGCCAATTAAAATAAACATATTCCTTATGTCACATATGGGAATGTGGGAAAAAAAAGGTACTGTTTTTAGATCCCAACCGTCTTCTGAGAGCGGGGGAAAGGAGGAAAGAGAAGTGCTCATTCCTAAAATAATCTACTTTCATAAGGGCAAAAGAAGTGAATGTGAAAATGCTCTCTTTGATCCTCCAAAGCATTCTCCTTTTTCATTTTATAAAACTTCCCCCAGTATACAAATCTTACCGGCAAAGGAAGCTAAGAAAAGATAGGTAAGAAATGCAGTGGAGCCCCACCCCCCGCCCCCCACCCCCCACCCCCCAGCATCACTCTTACCTGCCAAAACCAGGAAGGAAAAAAGGTGTCCTGTGCAAGCACTGCCTACTCAATGTTGTCTATCTAGGCTTTAGAAACCTCTGAAGGTTTCTGCAAAACCTCTTTGTAAACAGCATGAAGTATGGTAGGACAAACACCAACGGTAAAGGAGCACAGTGAATGAAAAGCACACAAATGGTACAAAGCAGTTATTAGGAAACAAAGTAATGAAGTAAGTCTAAGCATAACCAGAAATGAGTGTCTACTTAGCTGATAAGTGGATTCTGAACAGCCATAGATGATATAGCTAGTTTACAACTTGACGGCTTATTCGTTGCTATGGAAACCTTGATGTTGATCCAGATGTTTAAATACATCATCATTTCAGAATCTGGATTTGGGATTATTGTTCAATAATATTAATTCATTTAAAAATATCCTGTCTCCCCAAACAGGTCAACAAGATTGAAGATTTAAGAGCCAATCAATTGTTTTCTGGGACATTTCAAGAATATCAGAATAACAACCTGCGATGTTTCCTACCACTTTCACTTTTCAATTTATAAGGAACGTTTTCTTTTTTTTAGCTGCTTTGTGAATCTTTCATTTACTTGCACACTTTATATTCATTCCCTCAGAAGTTCATTAGGATACTATGAAAAGAGCTCAATCAGATTCACAGATAAAGCAGTATGTTTTAGGGTGCTCGAAACAATTCTTGTTACCTTAGGGCAAGAACTGTGGTGCAAAGTGATTAAGAGAGTGAGCTGCCATGACAGGTCTCCCAAAATAGAATCATCCCTTAGTTTTATAACTGATTCTTGGAGAGTTTCTATAAACAGAAAAGACCATGGGAAAAAAGAAAGAGATGACCAAAATGTTTTGGTTCGAGGAAAGAGGAGGTACAGTTAATCTGTATATACTTGATGGACAAACATCTTGGTGGAGACAGGCAGTCAGTCCCGATCGACCAAGAACATGGCTCTGCAGAGCTGAAGCGTGAAGGCGGAGAAAGACGCCTGCCTAATGAGGTAGATCCACTAGAACAACCCAGTGATCAGGGGAGTGACAGGAGTGATCAATGCTCCAGCCTGATCACCTCCTCTCCCACTGTGCAGAGGACCAAACTAACAGCAACTGGTAGAGGAGATAAAAGAGCAAGTCATAGAAAGGTGAGAAATGATCAAATAAAATGACATTTGGGGGCGTTCCTCATACCTGAAGCCGATGATTGGACACTCCTTGCAGATGTTACACTTGGCCTGATGCTTCGCAGTCTCCGCAGCGGCCACTCTATGCAGGACGGGCAGCCACACCATGGACTGGGGTTCCAGTCTCATCCAGTCTAGGAAGAGGGCCGCTTCAATCTCAGGCTTATTATTAGCCTGCAAAGACAGGAGGCCAAAGAATGCAAGGAGAGAAGGTAAGAAAGTAAAGGAGGCAAATGTCAGCTCAGGTAACGCGGTAAAGAAAGAAAGAAAGATCAATAGTGGCACAGCGAGGCCAACGCTTCACAGGCTGTTTCTGCAAATGTCCCCCCAGCATCTACACAAGCCACCTACCCCTAAAGCTTTGGGAGACTGCTATTACCCTGTTTGGCTACTAGATGACAAGAAAGCAAAGCAGAACAAACAAACGGAAAAAGTACAGCAAAATACACACCTGGGAGAGACTATATTTAGCTCCAGTTTTGGAACAGATACATAAAAGTTAGCCAGAAGTAAAATGCAAGCATTTATTGATAAAATTTCAAAGGAGAAAAAGAAAAAAAAAAACAACTCAAGGAACTATCGCTCCCTTTTTTTCTAGTGAATCTGTTTCTCAGTGTTTCATAGAATCATAATGAAGAGGCTTTACAATTCATCTGGTCCCAAAGCTTCATTTTACAGACAAGACAGCTGAGATGTAGATGAGCGAAGTGGCTTTTTCAAAGGCCAGACAACTAACTCCCTGGCAGCAGAGCTGATACTAGCATCCAAACCTCCTGGTCTAGTGCTGTTTTCATGGTGGCCTGCTGCTTTTCTGTCTGTCTGTCTGTCTCTAGTTCTCTCTTTCGGAGTCTAAGTTAAATAAATACCATTCTTCCCAGCGAGTACAATGATTTTAGAAAATTCAAAATATTACTTATCCATCACTTGATTGGTATGTTACCACAGTCAACATTTCAATTATATGTTGTTTTTAACCCTACAAGACCGTGTTTCATGTTTTTATACTGTTAGATTGACCCATATATTGACCACTTTTGGGGAGTTTGCTTCTCATTGCGTCCTTCATCTCAAATCTCCCATCTGGGATCAGTTCTGCCGAAGTGTATCCTTCAGTATTTCCTTTTGTTAAGTGTCTGTTGATGGCTAATCTCTCGGATTCTGTTTGCCTGAAAGTCTCTTTTTCTATGCACATTCTTGACTGCTATCCTCACTGGGTATAGATTTTTAGATTGAAAGGGTTTTTTTGTTTTCATTGTTGTGTTTTGTTTTGTTTGTTTGGATTTTGTTTCAGCACGCTGAAATATCATTCCACCTTTATCTCACTTTCTCTGCTGCTAACTGTTGATAAGTCAGCTGTGAAGCTGCTGGTTCCTTGAAGGTCATCTGTCCTTTTCCTGTCTTGTACTGTACTTCTAGGATTTTACTGACACTTTTTAGGATTCATGGGGCTTCATGAAACTGTGGGTTTGACTCTTTAGTCAGCTCTGGAATCTTCTATCTCAACAAATACTGTCTCTTCTCCATTCCCTCTCTCCTCTGCTTACAGAAACCTATTAGGTAAATGGTAGACTTTCTCAATCTAACCTCCATTTCTCCGAACAGCCTTTCCTTAATTTTCCTCTATTTTCGGTCTTTCTGTGCTTCATCCCCAATACTTCCTTCTGCCCTACTGCCTGGGTATCTAGTTCTCTCCTTAGCAGCATCCAGTCTACTGTAAGCCCATACATTAAGCTTTAAATTTTGATTATTGTACTTTTTAGTATCTATAAGTTATATTTGGTCATTTTTTAAACATCTTTATTGGAGTATAATTGCTTTACAATGGTGTGTTAGTTTTGCTGTATAACAAAGTGAATCAGCTATACATATACATATGTCCCCATATCTCCTCCCTCTTGCGTCTCCCTCCCTTCCACCCTCCCTATCCCACCCCTCCAGGTGGTCACAAAGCACCGAGCTGATCTCCCTGTGCTATGCAGCTGCTTCCCACTAGCTATCTATTTTACACTTGGTAGTGTATATATGTCCATGCCACTCTTTCACTTCGTCCCAGCTTACCCTTCCCTCTCCCTGTGTCCTCAACTCCATTCTCTACATCTGTGTCTTTATTCCTGTCCTTCCCCTAGGTTCTTCAGAACCATTTTTTTTGATTCCATATATATGTGTTAGCATGCGGTATTTGTTTTTCTCTTTCTGACTTCACTCTGTATGACAGACTCTAGGTCCATCTACCTCACTACAAATAACTCAATTTCGTTTCTTTTTATGGCTGAGTAATATTCCATTGTATATATGTGCCACATCTTCTTTATCCATTCATCCGATGATGGACACTTAGGTTGTTTCCATGTCCTGGCTATTGAAATTAGAGCTGCAATGAACATTTTGGTACATGACTCTTCTTGAATTATGGTTTTCTCAGGGTATATGCCCAGTAGTGGGATGGCTGGGTCGTATGGTAGTTCTATTTGTAGTTTTTTAAGGAACCTCCATACTGTTCTCCATAGTGGCTGTATCAATTTACATTGCCACCAACAGTGCAAAAGTGTTCCCTTTTCTCCACACCCTCTCCAGCATTTATTGTTTGTAGATTTTTTGATGATGGCCATTCTGACTGGTGTGAGGTGATACCTCAATGTAGTTTTGATTTGCATTTCTCTAATGATTAGTGATGTTGAGCATCCTTTCATGTGCTTGTTGGCAATCTGTATGTCTTCTTTGGAGAAATGTCTATTTAGGTCTTCTGCCCATTTTTGGATTGGGTTGTTTGTTTTTTTTGTTATTGAGCTGCACGAGCTGCTTATAAATTTTGGAGATTAATCCTTTGTCAGTTGCTTCATTCACAAATATTTTCTCCCATTCTGAGGGTTGCCTTTCCTTCTTGTTTATGCTTTCTTTGCTGTGCAAAAGCTTTTAAATTTCATTAGGTCCCATTTGTTTATCTTTGTTTTTATTTCCATTTCTCTAGGAGCTGGGTCACAAAGGATCTTGCTGTGATTTATGTCATAGAGTGTTCTGCCTATGTTTTCCTCTAAGAGTTTGATAGTGTCTGGCCTTATATTTAGGTCTTTAATCCAAATTGAGTTTATTTTGGGGTATGGTGTTAGGAAGTGTTCTAATTTCATTCTTTAACATGTAGCTGTCCAGGTTTCCCAGCACCACTTACTGAAGAGGCTATCTTTTCTCCATTGTATAGTCTTGCCTCCTTTATCAAAAATAAGGTGACCATATCTGCATGGGTTTACCTCTGGGCTTTCTACCCTGTTCCATTGATCTATATTTGTTTTTGTGCCAGTACCATAGTGTCTTGATTACTGTAGCTTTGTAGTATAGTCTGAAGTCCAGGAGCCTGATTCCTCCAACTCCATTTTTCGTTCTAAAGATTGCTTTGGCTATTCGCGGTCTTTTGTGTTTCCATACAAATTGTGAAATTTTTTGTTCTAGTTCTGTGAAAAATGCCATTGGTAGTTTGATAGGGATTGCACTGAATCTGTAGATTGCTTTAGGTAGTAGAGTCATTTCCACAATGTTGACTCTTGCAATCCAAGAACATGGTATATCTCTCCGTCTGTTTGTATCATCTTTAATTTCTTTCATCAGTGTCTTATGGTTTTCAGCATACAGGTCTTTTGTCTCCTCAGGTAGGTTTATTCCTAGGTATTTTATTCTTTTTGTTGCAATGGGAACTGGGAGTGTTTCCTTAATTTCTGTTTCAGATTTTTCATCATTAGTGCATTAATTTTGTATGCTGTTACTTTACCAAATTAATTGATTAGCACTAGTAGTTTTCTGGTAGCATCTTTAGGATTCTCCATGTATAGTATCATGTCATCTGCAAACAGTGACAGCTTTACTTCTTCTTTTCGGATTTGGATTCCTTTTATTTCTTCTCTGAATGCCGTAGCTAGGACTTCCAAAGCTATGTTGAATAAGAGTGGTGAGAGTGGACATCTTTGTGTTGTTCCTGACCTCAGAGGAAATGGTTTCAGTTTTTCACCATTGAGAATAATGCTGGCTGTGGGTTTGTCATATATGGCCTTTATTATGTTGAGGCAAGTTCCCTCTGTGCCTACTTTCTGGAGGGTTTTTATGATACATGGGTGCTGGGTTTTGTCGAAAGTTTTTCTGCATCTACTGAGATGACCATATGGTTTTTCTCCTTCAATTTGTTAATATGGTGTATTAGATAGACTGATTTGTGTATACTGAAGAATCCTTGCATTACTGGGATAAACCCCACTTGATCATGGTGTATGATCCTTTTAATGTGCTGTTGGATTCAGGTTGCTAGTATTTTGTTGAGGATTTTTGCATCTATGTTCATCAGTGATATTGGCCTGTAGTTTTCTTTCTTTGTGATGTCTTTGTCTCATTTTGGTATCAGGGTGATGGTGGCCTCATAGAATGAGTTCAGGAGTGTTCCTCCCTCTGCTATGTTTTGTAAGAGCTTGAGAAGGATAGATGTTAGCTCTTCTCTAAATGTTTGACAGAATTCGCCTGTGAAGCCATCTGGTCTTGGACTTTTGTTCGTTGGAAGATTTTTAGTCACAGTCTCAATTTCAGTGCTTGTGACTGGTCTGTTTATATTTTCTATTTCTTCCTGGTTCAGTCTCGGAATGTTGTGCTTTGCTAAGAATTTGTCCATTTCTTCCAGGTTGTCCATTTTAGTGGCATAGAGTTGCTTGTAGTAATCTCTGATGATCCTTTGTATTTCTGCAGTGTCAAGTTGTTACTTCTTTTTCATTTCTAATTCTATTGATTTGAGTCTTCTTTTTTTCTTGATGAGTCTGGCAAATGGTTTATCGATTTTATCTTCTCAAAGAACCAGCTTTTAGTTTTATTGATCTTTGCTACTGTTTCCTTCATTTCTTTTTCATTTATTTCTGATCTGATCGTTATGATTTATTTCCTTCTGTTAACTTTGGGGTTTTTTGGTTCTCCTTTCTGTAACTGCTTTAGGTGTAAGGTTAGATTGTTTTTTTGGTGGTACGCGGGTCTCTCACTGATGTGGTCTCTCCCGTTGCGGAGCACAGGCCCCAGACGTGCAGGCTCAGGGCCGTGGCTCACGGGCCCAGCTGCTCCCTGGCATGTGGGATCTTCCTGGACCGGGGCAGGAAACCGTGTCCCCTGCATCGGCAGGCAGAATCTCAACCACTGTGCCACCAGGGAAGCCCCGGTTAGACTGTTTATTTGAGATTTTTCTTGTTTCTTGAGGTAGGAATGTATTGCTACAAACTTTCCTCTTAGAACTGCTTTTGCTGCATCCCATAGGTTTTGGGTCGTCGTGTTTTCATTGTCATTTGTTTCTAGGTATTTTTTGATTTCCTCTTTGATGTCTTCAGTGATCTCTTGGTTATTTAGTAGTGTATTGTTTAGCCTCCATGTTTTTGTAGTTTCTACAGATTTTTTCCTGTAATTGATATCTAGTCTCACAGCACTGTGGTTGGAAAAGATGCGTGATACGATTTCAATTTTCTTAAATTTACCAAGGCTTCATTTGTGACCCAAGATATGATCTATTCTGGAGAATGTTCCATGAGCACTTGAGAAGAATGTGTATTCTGTTGTTTTTGGATGGAATGTCCTATAAATATCAATTAAGTCCATCTTGTTTAATGCATCATTTAAAGCTTGCATTTCCTTATTTATTTTCATTTTGGATGATCTGTCCATGGGTGAAAGTGGGGTGTTAAAGTCCCCTACTATGATTGTGTTACTGTCGATTGCCCCTTTTATGGCTGTTAACATTTGCCTTATGTATTGAGGTGCTCCTATGTTGGGTGCATAAATATTTACAATTGTTATATCTTCTTGGATTGATCCCTTGATCATTGTGTAGTGTCCTTCTTTGTGTCTTGTAATAGTCTTCATTTTAAAGTCTATTTTGTCTGATATGAGAATTGCTACTCCAGCTTTCTTCTGGTTTCCATTTGCATGGAATATCTTTTCCATCCCCTCACTTTCAGTCTGTATGTGTCCCTAAGTCTGACGTGGGTCTCGTGTAGACAGCATATATATGGGTCTTGTTTTTGTATCCATTCAGCCAGTCTATGTCTTTTGGTTGGAGCATTTACATTTAAGGTAATTATCGATATGTGTGTTCCCATTCCCATTTTCTTAATTGTTTGGGGTTCGTTATTGTAGGTCGTTTCCTTCTCTTGTGTTTCCTGCCTAGAGAAGTTCCTTTAGTGTTTGTTGTATAGCTGGTTTGGTGGTGCGGAATTCTCTTAGCCTTTGCTTGTCTGTAAAGGTTTTAATTTCTCCGTTGAATCTGAACGAGATCCTTGCTGGGTAGACTAATCCTGGTTGTAGCTTTTTCCCTTTCATCACTTTAAACATGTCTTGCCACTCCCTTCTGGCTTGCAGAGTTTCTGTTGAAAGATCAGTTGTTAACCTTATCGGGATTCCCACGTATGTTATTTGTTGCTTTTCTCTTGCTGCTTTTAATATTTTTTCTTTGTATTTAATTTTTGATAGTTTGTTTAATATGTGTCTTGGCGTGTTTCTCCTTGGATTTATCCCCTATGGGACTCTGTGCTTACTGGACTTGATTGACTATTTCTTTTCCCATACTGGGGAAGTTTTCAACTATAATCTCTTCAACTATTTTCTCAGTCCCTTTCTTTTTCTCTTCTTCTTCTGGGACCCCTATAATTCGAATGTTGGTGCACTTAATGTTGTCCCAGTGGTCTCTGAGACTGTCCTCAGTTCTTTTCATTCTTTTTTCTTTATTCTGCTCTGCGGTAGTTATTTCCACTATTTTATCTTCCAGGTCACTTATCCGTTCTTCTGCCTCAGTTATTCTGCTATTGATCCCGTCTAGAGAATTTTTAATTTCATGTATTGCGTTGTTCATTGTTTGTTTGCTCTTTCGTTCTTCTAGGTCCTTGTTAAGTTTCTTGTATTTTCTCCATTCTATTTCCAAGATTTGGGGTCATCCTTCCTCTCATTACTCTGAATTCTTTTTCAGGTAGACTGCCAATTTCCTCCTCATTTGTTTGGTCTGGTGGGGTTTTACCTTGCTCCTTCATCTGCTGTGTATTTCTCTGTCTTCTCATTTTGCTTAACTTACTGTGTTTGGGGTCTCCTTTTCACAGGCTGCAGGTTCGTAGTTCCTTTTGTTTTTGGTGTCTGCCCCCAGTGGCTAAGGTTGGTTCAGTGGCTTGTGTAGGCTTCCTGGTGGAGGGGACTGGTGCCTGTGTTCTGGTGGATGAGGCTGGATCTTGTCTTTCTGGTGGGCAGGACCACGCCCCGTGGTGTGTTTTGGGGTGCCTGTGACCTTATCATGATTTTAGGCAGCCTATCTGCTAATGGGTGGGGTTGTTTCTGTCTTGCTAGTTGTTTGGCATGGGGTGTCCAGCACTGTAGCTTGCTGGTTGTTGAGTGGAGCTGGGTCTTAGCATTGAGATGGAGATCTCTGGGAGATTTTCGCCATTTGATATTACATGGAGCCAGGAGGTCTCTGGTGGACCAATGTCCTGAACTCAGCTCCCCCACCTCAGAGGCACAGGCCTGACACCTGGCCGGAGCACCAAGACCCTGTCAGCCATACGGCCAGACCAAGTTCAGCCAAAGTTGTGATACTTATTTCCCTTGTAGTAGTCCACATGGTATTAAAAGGCACCGTGGGAAGAGTATGTTAGTAGGTACCATGTCTTGGGTCCTGTGGATTACCTTTTCCTTCAGCCACACCACCTCCTGGCAAGTCTTGAGGAGACGGGGCTCCACCCAGCATGAACTGGACCCCACAATGTCCCAAAGCCAAAGCCCCAGCAAGTCCTGAGGAGACTTGGCTCCCATTAGCATGGACTCGACCCCGTGTTGTCCTGAAGCCCCTGGGCTATCAGCATGGACTCAACCCCATGTGTTCCAGAAGCCAAAGCCCCAGCGGGTCCTGAGGAGACCAGGTTCACGTCAGCTGCCCGGGGGAGCCCTATTTGGTCATTTTTAAAGTCACGTCTATAGTCTGTGGTTCCCTAAAGATAATTTTCAATGTTGTTTCTTATTTTTTTGACACAGTATATACATAGTTTAAAAAAATCCTCTCTTTCTAATGATTCCAAGATATGAAATTACTGCGGGTCTGCTTCAGGGGTCTGTTATTTCTGCTGGTTCTCAGTCACTTTAGTTTCTTGTGGGCTTAATTCTCTTTACTATGAACTATAATAACCTTAAAAGTATTTTCTGGAGATACTTTGAGCCCTAGAATGAAAGTGCTTTCTCCAGAGACAATTTTCATTTGCTTTTGCCAAGAGCCAACCAAAGGGCACTACCTATTCTGAGACCAATTTGCACTGAATACATGATGGGATATTTAGTATCATACAAGTAATGAGTATGTGAATTGCAAACCCATGTTGCTTCTCTTGGAATGTGGATTGCTAATAAGGAATCTATTCACACTTTAGACAAAAAGCGCAAATGAACTCTTTGGCCAACCGAATAGTAGGATCTGGACCGACAGGTCATTTGGCTTGTAACACTACTTCAGAAGTACTCCACTCGTTACCCCTGATTATAAATTTAACACCATCATAATGAGCTGTTTAACCTTGAATTTCCTAGCTGCAAAATGGTATCAACTCAAGCTACTGATCAAAAGTTTTTGTTGAGCACTTCTCTCTGTGTAGAGTGCCATCACAGAGGTACTTTGTGAAAATTTGCTTAAAAATTAAAAAAGAATTATAGAATCTGAAGATAGAAGGGCCCGTGGAGGTGAATTCATACTTTTGGAACGGCACCACAGAGCTGTAAGACTCTCAGCAGTCACCGGGTTCAAACTTATCCAATGGCAGTGTGTTCTTATAGCCGCTATATAAATACCACCCGTGCGAGGGAGCAAATGGATGACACTGAACGTTTGTGTACAGGCACCCCTGTCAAAAGTGCTTCGTCACACCGAGCTGAAATCCACCAGCATAGCCAATAGGAGCACAGGCTCCAGAGTCCAACCACAAGCGTTCAAGTCCCAGCTTTGCCACTGACTGTGTTACCTTGGGTAAATAACTTTATCTTTCTGTGTATTAATTTTCCTCTGCCATGAAATGGAACTATTAATAGCACCTACCTCGTAGGGTTGCTTTAAGCTTTAAATGAAAGGCACCTGGAACAATGTCTGGCACGTAACAATAGCCATGTCAGTGTTTGCTGTTGTTATCGTCATTATCATTATATGTTTGACCAGAAATCCAGAAGTTCTCAGCCTTCACAAATCCCTTTAAATCTTTTACCAGAGCTCTCATGTCTGTCCATGCCTCTTCATCCCTATTCCTTTTATTTCTTCCTCATATGACATGGCTTGGCTTGCCACTGTCCTTTAGAAGACTATTTTCCAACTATGATCTGCTGTGAATGGTACCTCCATTTCTCTGGACAGTATAACTGGATGACTTTCTTTTGTTCTGTACTACAGGCTCACACAGGGTTTCTACTCAACTAAAATCTCCGGGTCAGTGTTTCCCAGTGTGTCCAGCAGATCAATGATCCAGCAAAATGTTTCATGAAGAGAAGGTCAGATTAATTAAGGACACATTGCACATTATATCTGTCTCTTAAAATTCTTGATGCACGTTAACATACTAAAAGCTGAGATGGTTGTCAGTAAAGAAACACATTAAACCTGATTTGACCTCAGAGTTTCCCACACTAATTATTCAGTGATCCCAGGACATTTATCATTTTTTTTAAGTTATAAGGCTTGTGAACAGAAGGTACTAATGCACTGTTGGGCATGATAAGAAATGCAGTTGGCTGTTTTCAGTGATTCCTCCATTTTGTACTTGTTCATTTGGGATTTGTTTCCTTCCGCTTCTGTCAAGGACTTTCCTGTTAGTTTTAGCCCGCTGTATAATCTCATCTATATCTTTAAGAATCCTGACTCTTACAGCCAATGAATTAGCCATTCTTCCCAACTCTGTGTAAGTTTTACATCTTAAAATATGTGCTCTGTCTTCACCAAAAAGTCACTAGTGAATATCAAACAGGCCAAGGTCACACGTGGGCCGCACTCCACAGACTGCACCTCTGGTCAACACAAATCCAGAATCCAGCCCTCTCTGCTTGTTGGACTGTGACTCTTTCCAGTTATATTATTATTTAGTCTCTACTGAATGTGTTTCTCCATCTTGTAAACAAAGATACAGTGAGAGACTGTGTCAAAACAACATCAAGTTTCGGCTACAATATGTCCTATAACAATCTCTCGCTCCATTGGTCTAGAAACTAAATTTATCAAAATAACCCTTTCGAGCTAGGACAAAAACCATCAACGAAAGACAGCAAATTGAAAAGCATTGCTAATTCATTCCAATTTAAAACACGGGGTTTATTGTTGCCTAATCTGGACCTATATCTATTTCCCTGACTTAGGTTTAAATGATAGTTTGTTTAATGATAGATTCAAAGACATGCTACAAAGAAAGAATTCAGGCTTAATACAGAAAGCAGAATATTAACAGAAAGCTTCTATTCATTCCGGGAGACAGAAAAAAATCTGACCTTGGGTCAGCAACAAATGTAGGTGTCCAAAATAAAGGGGGAAAAAAAAAGACCATGTCTGTGATGTATAATAAAGGCATAGCAAGTACAGTGTGAAGAAATGATCACATTACCCTAAGTACTGTTCAAAGCCTTCTTAGAAAACGGTGTCTAGTTCTGGTGGCTATAGCTGACCCAGAACTTAGAGAAGGCTTGGCAGAAAGGCAGAGCGATAATTAAAGGGTTTGAAAGACCTATGAGAACAGTTTAAGGGAATTGGGATTATTTAGTCATTAAAAAACACCCAAAAAAACACGAGGCTGTGCAAGACAGAGTGGCTGAAGGGGCGATTTAATAACAGTTTTCAATTATGTGAACGGCTCTGCCATGGAGGCCTGTGACCAGCTGTTCGATTTCTCCACTGAGGACAGAACAAGAAGGATTTAGGCTGTAACTCATACGGAAGCGTTTCCTGATAATGAAAGTTGTTAAAGCACTAGTGTGAATTACCAAGGGAAGCTAGAGAATGTTCTCCTCTTTCAAAATACCATAGATTCTCCTGTGCGTAAAGGCTGGAAATTCTCAAGGTTCTTCCCACCTCCAAAGACGCAAGGTCCATCATTTTGGCTCTTTTAAAACCACTCGGCTATGCCAACTGACAGCACTGAAGACAAGATATGGGGATTCACATTCTCATTCTGTTTCGATCTTTCATGTGTACTACAAACCATTCTGTATCCTAGTGTTATACTCCCTCTCCTTTTGTCCGGCGATAAAGAAGGGAAGAATTAAAAATCAGGCAAGCGTCTCTAAAGAGCTAAAACAACTGGAACGAAAACCCAGCTAAAATTACATTTTGATCATTCTAGAAAAAAATAAATAGGTTAGTTTGGAATGACAGGAAGTTGCTGAGGTCAAAAGACAGGTATGGTGGCAATGGATTGAGATCATCCTTGTAGGTACCATTATCTGCTGACCTACATATAGGTCTCAGATAGCTTCTCTTGCTATCAAGGATGACCCTGCCCTTGCCCCGGCCCCTAAATGCCAGTTTCAAACCATCTAAGCAAAAACTCTTAGAACGGGCCATTTAGCCCTGGGTTTTGTTTTGTTGTTTGTTTGTTTGTTTTGGGCAATGCCTCCTCTTTTCTCTTTTATGGCGTGCACACACAAAGCAAGGATATCACGGCTCCTTCCACTGTGACAGCCACAGTATGCAAGTATCTTGCATCTCCACTCCTTCTCTCTTGGTCCTCTCCTGTCAGCAACTACCCACAGCATGGAGGCTAGGGAAGGAATCCACTGTAATTACTGCTGCCGCCTTACAGCATATGGCAGGGTGGCTTTATACAGATGTCATCTTAACAACATACAAAGACAGTTAAAGGGGGAACTTCTCTGGTGGTCCAGTGAGTAAGACTCCACGTTCCCAATGCAGGGGGCCCGGGTTCGATCCCCAGTCAGGGAACTGAATCCTGCAGGCACGCCGCAACTAAGAGTCCGCATGCTGCAACTAAGAACTCCACATGACGCAACTAAAGATCCCGCATGCTGCAACTAAGAGCCGGCATGATGCAACGAAGAGCCCGCGTGCCACAACGAAGACCCGGCGCAGCCAAAGTAAAAAAATAAATATTTAAAAAAACCAAAAAAAAACCCAGACAGTTAAAGGAATCCCAGAATCCCAGTATCTGGAATTTCTAGCCAAGGGATGTAATTACCAATATAATAATTTCAAAGGACATTATGTGGCAAGTTGGGAGTTAGGGGATTTGCCAGGGTTCAGAATAACTTTTGGGTTTCTTTCCCATTGTGCCTTCCATAAACCCTTAGGAACTCAAGGGCCAGGCTCTGAATGGCTACCAGGGTGTCAACCTGAATATTTACTTTTCTCTCAGGCTAACAGTATCAGTTCATGGCCACAGAAGAAATGCAATGGCAAGGTTTCTCAGCAAGCCCCACACTCCAACTGCTAAAAACACATACAACATATTTTTAAGAGACGGTAACTGGCATTGCAATTGTCAGGCTTTTGAAAAACCATGTCAATCCTTAATAAACCGAAAAAACTTAGTATAGAGAAAAGTAAACATTGTGTAAGAGACTGTACCCAGTAGCTCTCAGATGATAAAAAGGAACCACGTTTTGCTCTGGAAACAATACTTGTCTAAACCGCCTTCGTTTCTCTCCTAGGTTGCAGGTTATTTAAAGACAGGAACTATGTTTCTACACCTTCCATGAAGGTTTGCTGAATTGAACGATGGGTGGGAATTAAACTGTGATCACGATAATTAAAAGGAAGGATTGTAGTATCTGAATGAGGTTAGAATAAAAAAAAATACTGCCTACTCATCCTGAAGAGGAAAAAAAAAAAGAAAAAAGCTCATAAGGGTTGTCTAAGGAACAGAAGACAAAATAAGTACGTTCTCAAACGCCCAATTTACTTTTAAATAGTTTTTAAAGTAACTGGCCTCTGTTGGTTTGTCTGTTACAGTATCACACGCAAAAGGCTAACCCAGAGTCTATTCCTGGATTTGGAGGGTATATTTAGAATGATCTGGCTTAAAATGTAGGAAGATGCAAAATCTATACTGGGGGCCTGAAGAGAACCTCACAGGCAGGCAGCCGTGCTCGAGGTCAGAGACAATTCTGTGCCTCAGAGGACATCTGACAACGTCTAGAGACGTTTTTGGTTGTCACAACTGGGGTACAGAGACAGGTCGGGATCCTGCTAAACATCCAACAATGCACAGAACAGCCCCCTACAACGAAGAATCTTCCAGGCCAAAGTGTCAGCAGTGCCAAGATTGAGAAACCTTGCCCGAACGCTAACACCGTACATGGCCAGGGTTCATGTGTCAAAACTAAGAAACCAACATGGGTCCACTGTGATTAACTAAATGCTACAGGGCACCTAACAGGCAGGCAGCTATCCTCTGCAACACAGCAGCCGAGAAGCTACGGTAGGCCTGTTCAATTACTGACTGGTAGAGAAGGGCTTCATTGGTTAACACGTTGTGGACAGAGAAATGCGATGTCGTTTCACATCTGTCAGAATGGTTATCATCAAGAAGACAAGAGATGAGCATTGGTGAGGCTGGAGAAAAGGGAACCCTTGTGCACTGTTGGTGGGAATGTAAATTGGTTTAGCCATCATGGAAAACATTATGGAGGTTCCTCAAAAAATTAAAAATAGATCTACCATGAGATCCAGCAAGTACACTTCTAGGTATATAGCCAAAGGAAACGAAAACAGGATATTGAAGAAATATCCGTACTGCCATGTTCACTGCAGCATTATTCACAATAGCCAAGACTTGGAAACAACCTAAGTGTCTGTCAACGGATGAATGGATAAAAAAAGAGGTGGTGTGCATATATACAGTAGAATATCATTCATTCAGCTATGAGAAAGCAGGAAATCTTGCCATTTTTGACAATAAAGAAGGACCTTGAGGGTGTTATGCTAAGTGAGATAACTCAGACAGAGAAAGACAGATATGTATGGTATCACTTATATGTGGAATCTAAAAAGCTGAACTCCCCAAAACAGAGTAGAATGGTGGTTATTAGAGGCTGAGGGTAGGGGAATTGGGGAGATTATCCACTTACAGCTAGTAGATAAATAAGTCTTGGAGACCTAATACACAGCACAGTGATTTTAGTCAACAATACTGTATTATAAACTTCAAAGTTGCTAAGAGACTCGATCTCAATTGTTCTCACCACAAAAGAGAAACGGTAATTCTGTGACGTGGGAGAGGTGTCAGCTAACACTAGGGTGGTACTCATATTGCAATGTAAGCGTCAAATCAACACGTTGTACATTAAACTATAAAATCTTATATGTCAATTATACCTCAATTAAAAATTTGTAAGGTTGTACATTAAACTTATACCATGTTATATGTCAATTATACCTCAATTTTTAAAATTGTAAGCTAAAAATATACTTACATATTGTGGAGAGAGGAAAGAGAAAGGACTGATAAATTAAAAAAGCCCAAACTGGAAGTAACAAGGGAACACGCTAAAATCGTAGACCCTGATTTGAAATCAGGTTGCTTTTCAAATAGAAACTCTATGCAATGTATTTCATGACAAATAACAGAAATTTATTTATTCATGGCAAATCATTAACCAAAGCAAGGTTAAGGCAGTCAGCTAGTACAAGAGTGTGTGTGTATGTGTGTGTGTGTACATGTGTGAGTGTATGTTTTCATTTCTTTAGTACAGTTTCTGCCCATTTCAAAGAAAAATAGTAAGTAAATTCAGAAATATTGCATGCATTCATATGCATGGATAGAATTTCCAAACATTCTTATTGACAGAAATTTATGGAAAATACTGGGGACAAACCACAGATTTTTAAAAAAGGTTAATCTCTCCTTCCTGGCCATTTTCATCTGCTGTTTTCACTAGTAAGATGTTCCCTTCATAAATCCAAATAACCCTTTCAATATCGCTGCCACTGTTAATAGGTTATAGCATTAATAGCGGACAACCCAACTTTTCTGGCCCTGATTGTAAAAAGCCCTAGTGTTTGGAAAGATTTGCTGAATTCAAATTGATCAAAACTGTTTTGTGAATTACAGTCTGTACACAAAGATTTAGAACTACAAAGAGAATGGTTAGCCAGGGTCAGACCGTATAGGACAGGCAGTTCCTGACTGTTCCCTGAGCTGTTATTACGATTTCTTTAACAACCACTAAGTCTACCAAGGGCATCAGTGGAATATTTTATGTAAGAGAGAAGTCTACACTAGCAACGAACATAAAAGGAGGAACAAGAAAAAGTTGTAAAGAATATTAATGACTCTTCTTCCAAACAATCCCAATTTTTATGAAAATCAAATGAGTGATAAAAAATCTGCTATAAAACTATACGAAACCTGCATGTAACAAATAAAACAGAAGGAAGGTGGCATTTTGATCGTCTTAGACATAAGATCCGTGTGTCTTACCTTTGAGTTGTTGAGGAAACTATAGTGTAGGGGCACCAGGGATTATTTATATGAGGCTCCACACAATGTTTTTCACATCTTGTTCTTAGTCTATGCTACTTCTATTCAGAGAACAGGTGGTCTCACGTGAAAGGCCACGCTATACATATAAGACTGTTTTCTGTATCTTGTATCTCTGTTACAAGAATTGTTACCCAGAAGATCAGGTAAGACTTGGCTGATAATGACCCAGCTTTAAAGTATATACAGCAATCCATATCCCTTTCTGCCTTCTCCATTTACAACACTCAGCATATAAAATCGAAGAAACCTGGGGAGAAGTAACTCTTGAGATAATGTTTCACCTGATGTTACAGATGAGAAAAGGCTCAAAGAGGAAACAGCTCAAGATCATCTATTAGTTAAGACTAAAATATGTATGCCTACAGGAGTTTGTAAAGAAGGGTGGACAAAAGTGATTTCCGATGGGACATACAAGGCTGATCTCCAAAATCTTCTGAATCTTTAACTTGGCCAAGAGTACGAGAGGCTCTGCTATCTAAATATGGCCTACCTGAGACAATGCCCAGGTACCAATCTTGAACTGAATTCTATGCTGGTCTACTGAGAGCTACATGAAGATACAATTGAATATTCAATAAGCACTGAGGTAAATGCATACTCTTTATCTCTTCTGATCGTCTCCTTTCCTCCTTCTTTTTGACATTACATGTCCTTCCTCCTACCGTTAGATGCTATGACACATATGAGCTACATGGACTGACAGGTGCAGGTTAACATAAATTGAGGTAGCAAAAGGGAAAAAAGAAACAGAAAAGCCTATGAGTTTCTCAACCCTCATTAGCGCATGACTCATGTTATATGACGTGGTCCCACAAAAGAGTTGGCTGATACGGAAATGTATTTATCAGACACATGCTTACATTGTTACGGGGGGAAAGGACGGTTAATTCCATGCACTGGCGTTTTAAGCAACGTCATGGCAAAGATAGTATCCAAAGGCAGCTCAGTCAGGAGAAGTCCCATTCTCTCTACACGGAAAATCACCCTGGATGTCCACGGTGATACTCAGAAAAAGAGAGGGGAAAAGTGGGAGCTCTGCTACAGAAGAAAACCAGCTAATACGTGCAGAAAAAACGGTAGAATGAGAAAACCACTATCAGGTGACCACTAATGTAATCACTGAATTAGAAAAGGATCACCAATGGAGGCTAAAACCATAGGGTGAAAGGCTGCTGAGGAACAGAATGATCACAAGCGCTCAAAATATCACAAAAATGACTTGCTAATTTACAAAGGGAAAAGGACACTTTTACAATGGAAATATCTGACACCACCTTACCATTCTTAGCATTACTGATAAGAACCAAGTGTCATTTTGTCCCTCCAGCTGTGATGTAGTGGGAAAGACACAGCAGCGCCTCTGTCGTCCTCTTGCCAAAACAAAAAAATTCAACCTGAATCTAATCCAAAGAAACAGCCAGAAAAATCCAGAATATGAGGCATTCTTAAGAAAGCTGCTTGGACTCTTCAAAAATGTCAGTATCATGAATGAAAAAACCAAAAAATGCTGGGAGACTGTTCAGATTAAGTGAAAGTACAGAGGCATGACAAGCCAATGAAAGACAAAGACCTTGACTGGATCCTGGAAGAAAACTACCAGAAATAAGGAACATTCCAAAGCCATGGGGACATTTCAACGTGGACTGCATGCTAGATGGTATGACTGACTTAATGTTAAATTTGTGTGTGGCAACAGTATTGCAGTTATGCAGGAGAAAGGCTTTTTGAAACAAGATATATGGTGAAATGTTCAGGGGTTTATGTTTTACGGTATGATGGCCTTTTACCTTTAAATGGTAAAGGAGAAAGATGTGTCTGTGTGTGTAGATTCAAAGGCACACATACATGGGAAAAGTGAAATGTAAATGGGGCAAAACGCTAACCAGGGGTTGGACAGATGTACGAGACATACAGGTGTTGATCATACTATCCTTTCAACTCTTCTTTATACTTGAAATTTTTTCAAAATAAAACACTGGTTGGAAACCATTGTTTCTCACCAAGCACCCCCCTTCCTGGGGGGAGGGCAAGGAAGGCAAGAGTGTAAGGAACTGTGATAACTGTGAAAGGGGAGGGGGAAATGCATTAATAACCAATGGTATAAAATGTGAAAAACTCCTCAGGACTAGTTTTCTCGCAAAACACAAACCTAACACCAAACTGATGTCCTCCCTGTCCTTAGCTTCATTGCTCTAATGTGTCCCCTCATATACTCGGCCGAGATGTGCTTTCCCCAGATACCCGACTATGAATTTTCAGCCATAAATACGAGTTTAAGAAGCCCAACGTTACCAGAAATTTTTCTTGTTCGAAATAAGGATTGAGAGGTCAACAGCTGTGTTCATGAGACAAGAAGAAGTAAAAGGCTTCCCATAACTGCTGTCTTGGGTAGAAATCAAGTATTTTATTTAAAGTTCTGAAGATAATGAGCAGGTTGGAGGCCAGCAGTCACTGCTCTAAATATTAATGAGGACTCTGAATCACCCATTAAAGATAAAATAAGCCCAAACAGTAACACACAGTGATTATCCGCTCTTCATTTACATGTTCAAGGACAACTGTCCTGACCTCAGGCTTTCCACTCCACCTGACTAATAAACCAATTAACACCATGGCTCCAGGGAACAGAAGCACAATTTTTAAATCTATGCAAACCTGGAAGTATACTCAATGTTATTCGTTTATGCTAGAGAGTTCTTATTTAACAGAAAACTTTCACAGATACATGGTAGAGCACATATATCTGCCTGTAGATATCATGGAATATCTTTTCTCAAGTAGGTGTCAGGACAAATTATGCTCAAGTACAAGACAGCACATTAACTCTTCCACTGCTGCCTCCTACAATCATTTAAAATCCAGTTCAGGAAGAGGCAAAAGTATAGGAACAGAACACAGAGACTGGGAGCAGGCAGGATGACAACAAAACAAGAGGGAATGTTAGGGGTGATGCAAATGTTCTGTCTTGATTGTAGTGGTGGTGACAAAACTATATGTCTAAACTCAGAGAAGTGAACACTGGAACAGACTGTACTGTATTTTTTTAATGTAGCTTAAAAAAAAAAGCTAGGGCTTCCCTGGTGGCGCAGTGGTTGAGAGTCCGCCTGCCGATGCAGGGGACACGGGTTCGTGCCCCGGTCTGGGAAGATCCCACGTGCCGCGGAGCGGCTGGGCCCGTGAGCCATGGCCGCTGAGCCTGTGCTCCGCAACGGGAGAGGCCACGACAGTGAGAGGCCCGCATACCGCCAAAAAAAAAAAAAAAAAAAGCTAATTAGAATTTTTTTTTTTTTTTTTTTACTATTTTTTCAAATGCCCTCCCCCAAAACCCAAAGCAAACCAAAAAAAAAACCCCTTTAGCTGTTAGTGTATCAAGACACCCTGGATAAACAGATATGGGTGTCCCAGGAAGAAGTTCTGCACTTCCCTTCATCTTAAATAATCTTCGTAGAAAGACAGATTTTTTAAAAAAAAATCCAATTTACAAGCCAGTGACAAACATGGGAAAAAAGAAAATGGTAAATGTTGAACTCATATTTCCTTGTTTCTCTGAGCTTTGTGGGTAAGTATCAGTTTGAGTTAGAATTAATGGTGAACTGATCAAAGGGAGTCCAGAATACACTTCAACTAAAAGCATGGCTCTCAAAAAAAAAGGTTTTTTTCATTAGCACCTCTGCCTCAGCTTTTGTAGGAAAGAGGGGAGAGGGGATGGGAGGGGAGGGGAGGAAGGAAAATTTGGTCCTAACAAAGACTTCTGCTCTAGAAGGGTAAAAAGGAGAAACAGAATGACATGTGCTTTTCCTTAGCAGTAAGTGTATAAATGAAACAGGTTTCAACTCCAACACAAACCTATCTTTGAAACACTGGTGAAGAAAATATCTACCACTCCACATGGAGAAGTTAACAGCATAAACCACGACATAATTATGAAGGTAAACCACCACAGCTTATAGTCAAAATAGAAAAGAAGAGCAACTGAAAACCAATAGTGAACTCCAGACAATGCTGATGATACCCTGATAAAAGGTCTTTCCCCAAAATTTGCAGGAATTCTGTCCATGAGCAGGCCCAGCAGGAGCTCAGTGACGCTAGCTCTACTTATACATACCAAGCCCTAGTAACTTATATCGTAGTTATTAGTGAGTATCCATCAGTCCAAACGGGTGTAAAAAGAATGTCCGTAAGACCAAAGGGCCCATATTGTTTTTTTTTGAAGGAACACCTTTATTTTATTTTGTTTTTTTTAGGCCGCTCCATACAGGCATGCGGGATCTTAGTTCCCCGACCAGGGATCGAACCCGCGCCCCCTGCAGTGGAAGCGCGGCATCTTAACAACTGGACCGCCAGGGAAGTCCCAAAAGGGCCCATAACGGCCAAAGGAAACCTAGGCAAAGCAGATTTTTTAGGAGTTATTTTAAGGATGGGAAATATAAAATGTGATCAATTGGCATGAGGAACGCTGTCAAGCTGGTTAAGGAGTGTGTTGGCATGGTACCTTAACACCATCTCAAGAGTCTCTAAACTCTCACCTACAGATGCTGGGTTATGGATAAAAGGAATTGGTGATCTTGGTGGGCTATTCTCATGTTAAAATACACTTCAGATAATCATAACTAACTATGTGCCCACCACTCTACGTGCCCTGCCTCTATTAGCTCACTTAATCCTCACACCTGCTCCAGGAGCTTAGGGGCCAGGAAGGTCAAGAAATGTGCCCAAGGTTGCACACCCAGCAAACAGCAGAGCTGGGATTTGAACCTGGGCAGCCAGCTTCAGGGCCTATGTGCTTAACCACTCTGCCACTCACTACTCCAGATGTCCTGGAATGATTTACTATTTACACACACACACACACACACACACACACACACACACACACACACACACTAGTTCTCGACAGTTGAGGTGGTAATTTATTCCCATTTCTGTATCATTCTATATTACAGCAACTGTGCACAGATGATATTCATTTTTGTCAGAGGAATATAAAAACTCAGAAGACAGATGAAAAAGCAACTTATTCATTTTGAACGCATGAATACAACAGGAGGCAGAAAACAGATGCAGAATAAACAGCTTTTGGCACGCAAGCTCTTGTAGGTGAAGCATATTGAATACAAAGTTGGTACACTCGATTCTGTCTAAGCAGTAAGGTGCTTACAATGTTTACAGAAGAAAATACTACAAAGACTATCGGGGGGAGGGGAGAAGGGAGTACCTCTCAGGGCACTGCCAAATACCAATTTGCAGACACATGACTCTTTTCTGGAGTCACTTAAAAGCGTAAAGTTTTGCCCACCTAAGAGGAAATACTATTTCATTTCATTTGGAAGTAGACTAGACACCTGAAATTGGGATTAGAGTATTTTAAATACAGATCATAGTGTGTGTGTACACATGTGTGTTGGGGTAGGTGAAGGCGTGTTCATTTATCCACATATCCTATTATAACCTAAAATTCACATAAAGGATCATGCTAACACTTTCTTCGTTCAGTCTAATATTTGAACTGGTTAAAGCCATTTATTTCTACTCAGATGGTTTAGCAGAAGGAAATGCTGCCTTGGAACATAGGGAACTTGGGCCTGATGTCTAGTTCTGACATAAATATAATTGCAGAATGGAGAAAATATTCACTCTGCCTATGTGGGTTTCAGTTTTCTCATCTGAAGAAGGAGAGATGTGGACAATGTCTCAGGTTCCTTCGGGCAGCCTGTTGACTCTCTGCCAGGGCAGACCTGGCCTTGCGGAGGTCATAAAGAGCAATCTATTCTGCCAACAGGGAAGATCCCATGGAATATGAAAGATCAACCCGATGATGCATTACCTGAAGCTGTATTTCCAAAACAAACTAGTTTCAAATCTTTACTTCTACTAATGCCCAAAAGAGTCATTTTCCCAGTACACGTGTTGACTGCCATACGCTTCTAATGTAGAAACGTATCCTGTTGCCTCCTTTAATACCACTGAAGATACTACTGTCAAATCCATACGTTTATAGTGAATTTTCCCTTTTAAAACCCACAGATATGACTTCATTTCCTGGCCTCGTGGATAATTCCTTGATGGACCTATACTGATTTTTAAATAGGCAAAGCATTTTATTTGGACTTGGCAATTCCTTTTCTCTTTAAGAAGTTTTTGGGGTTTTTTCCCCAATTTTTTAAAACTGTGGTAAGATACATATACCATAAAATTTACGATCTTAACCATTTTTAAGTGGATAGTTCCATGGTATTAAGTGTATGCATACTGTCGTGCAACCATCACCGCCATCCATCCCCAGATGGGCTGAGGAAACCTACAAAAAGATCACCCAGCTACCACTGCACGTGAAAACACTGCTCTGCTCTCCTCCTGTCCCTGCCAGGCCCTTGTCTGAGCCAGAAGCCAACACTTTCCTAACTGTACCGACTTGAAAAGAAGGAAGTTTTCTAGTCGGTGACCAAAAAAAAAAAAAAAGGAAATAAAAAGACTATAGTCTGAAGTCAACTTCTCCTTCTGTGATGCAGGGAATGTATTTCTAGGAGAAACAAGTACTTTCCTGCTGTTCATTTCCTTAGGCTGGTAGAAGGAACAGCCTTGGAGCACAAGCTTGCTGAAGGAACCAGCCCGGCCCCATTCCCAAGGTCTTATGCTTCAAACAAAGGGCAGGGGGCATTATCACTCCTGTTATCTTTCCCTCCAGCAAACATTGAATTTCCATGCATGCTGCATGGTTTCCGAAAGGCAAGGTGATAGCCAGAGCTCCTGGCTGAGGAAAAGCCCGCCAGGGCTAGGACGCCAATTCTGAAGGAAGAATTCACAATGGATCTGTTCACGCAGACTGCCAATTCCTACCAAGTAGAGAGGGCCCCCAAATCTGAGTAATATAAACCTCACCCGGCTCTGTACCCACAGGACGTGCACCACAGCCTTTTAGCAACATCCAATTTGCCAACGCTCAGTGTCTTAAAGTGAGGATTCCTCTTCTCCCCAACTCTATGTTCCCTATTTTGTTATGGCATCATGTATTCTAGCAGAGACCCAGGAAAAAAATGCCTGTTATTTCACCTTGGGAAGCTGGAGAGCCTTAAAATGAAAAAATGCATATTTGGGGATGAGGCGGAAAATGGGCGGGGGGGTGGGGGAGGCATGCGCTCTGGACTAGGAATCAAACTCCTCCACCAGCTGAGGAAACGCAGGGGCGCTGATAAATTGTTCATCTATTAAAAAAACCATAAAACAACCCCCCCAACCTGCTTATTCTATTCTCTTCAAAGGGTTTGGGAAGATTAAATGAGAACTGTGTGGACAAAAGTAGAATATTACCATCAGTAGCAGTAGTAACAGTATTATTTACAAGCATGGTTAGTACAAATGGTAGGGAGAATCTGTTACTTGGTAGTGAAAGCAAACCGTGGGCAGCTATGGAAACAGATCAGGAAAGGTCTGAGAGTTAAGTAGAGAACTTAGGATTTATTCAGTGGACCGTGAAAAGAAATTGAAGATTTCGAAGCACATTGTCATACACTGAATACGTTTCTCTAAAACCGGTATGAGAGCAGTGAGACTGACAAAAGGCACCAGGGGGTCTAGAAGAGGCTTGCTAGGAAGACAGTGCAATTATCTATGCAAGTGATGAGAAGGCCTGAAAATAGCGTATGAGTGGCAATGAACAGGAATCACACAAAAGATGCTTCTTTCCCTTAAAAAGAAAAGTTAGCACTTTACTCATTTTTTTTTTCTAATTCTAAATTTCCAAGAAGAAAATCTGGAAAATACAAAAGAGTAGGGAAAAAACCCCGCCCTGTCACCACTGTTAATATCTTGATAGATTTCCCCCCAGTCTCAGAAAAGACCTTTCTGAGAGCTTCGAGACTGGCTAGCCAGGATGTGTTCAACCACTATGCGATCAGGCAGTGGACTGAGTTCAAAGTTCTGACGCTGAGAAGAGAGTGTAGCTGTTACAGGGACAGGGACAGAGCGAAACAAGAGGAAGCAGGTGAGTGAAGAAGGCAAGCATCCCGCAAGAGAATGCAACAGGCAGTCGTGGAACAGACCGGGCTCCTGATAAGAGGACGGCACGACGGAAAGTAGAGTTTCTGTTCAGCAGCCCCTTGTCCCGACAACCAAGTTCAAGAGGCTAGAGCTTACTTATTCCCACCACAAAAGAGAAATGGTAATTATATGACGTGATGGCACTAACTACTGCTACAATGGCAATCATATTACAATATACAAATGCATCAAATCAACGTGCTGTACACCTTAAATTCACACCATGTTATATGTCAGATACATAAAAAAAAAAAACCAGAGAGAGCCAGAGTCTGCAGTGAGGGTGACGATGGCTGCAGCACCATCAGTTCCGCGAGGTGACAGGACAATGGCTCCAGTGGCCCTGAGGCCAGCCCGCCTGACTTCGCGGCAGGAACCGTCTCTCAATAGAGATGGCTGTCGGCAGGTTCGAGCTCTGACCGTTACTCTCAACCTCAGTCACAAGACATACACAGCTGTGTATATATGTATATGCGAACACGTGTGTGTGTACGTGTGTGTGTGTGGTTTCACAATTAGAAAGTAAAAAGTCACTGAAACTTGACTGAAGAGAAAACGCTTCGGAAAAAAAATTAAGCACTGCAAGTTGTTTTATAATAGGGTTTTGAAAAAAATGGATCTGGACTATTTGTGGCCATTAATATTCATTGTGTGAAAGTTACTTGTGTCTACGTTCTGGAGTAGAAATGTTAATGCAGCAACATGTAAGAAAAAACCCAGAGGAAGTGATAGTCTGTTCATGTTTTGGGAGATTTGAGTATGAGGTGAAAAAATGCATTTATTTCTCCACATCTGTTTTACTTTTACAGCCAATTTGCCATAATTTTGGCAAAACGATCCAAACAGTATACCCAATGCTACATTAAGTGGCCTTATTATGTGTGCATTTATTTACTCTGCCCAGTGAACTATTAAATGAATGCTAAAAGTGCTCTAAATATCTAAATATTCAAAATGTTCTGCCCAGAAGGCCTTCTATGGTTTTATCCTAGTCTGTGGTCAGACTACATACAGGTCTAACCCAGTTATTTGTACACCTAGTTCTATCGGTAATGAGATTACCACGGACGGATCGAGAAACCCCATACAAGAAAAAAAGTTCTTACCATTTGAAAAACAACATAAGAACACTGTGAATAATGTAACACTCCAAATACCTCATTCCTTCAGTGCTGGTGGTACTACAAACAACTTTTGACAAAAAGCCATCTGGTAATATGTATCAAAAAAGCCACAAAACTGTTTATATCTGTTAATCCCATTTCTGAGAATTTATCCTAAGGGAAAAACTTGTGTCAAAGAAAAGAGCTAACTACATAAAGATGTTCACTGCAGCATTATCTATCTTACCAAAAAAGAGAAACAAACCAAATGGCTATCAACGGAGTGCTGAGGCACTTGGGAGGAAGAGGGTATTTCTGGGGACACCGATTATGGTGTGGAAAAGGCACTGGGGCAGCAGGATACGAAGGAGAATGGACAGGAGTGTGTGGAGCTAGTGACAGACATTAGCAGAGAGTACAAACCTCCAACCTGGTTGTAAGCCTATGGGAAGTCACCATCCAGGCCTTGGAACAGTAGAGGAATGTCAAAGTTACAAAAGGGAAACTTTAGGGACTTCCCTGGTGGCGCAGTGGTTAAGAATACGTCTGCCAATGCAGGGGACACGAGTTCGAGCCCTGGTCTGGGAGGATCCCACAGGCCGCAGAGCAACTAAGCCCATGCACCACTACTAAGCCTGCGCTCTAGAGCCCGTGAGCCACAACTACTGAAGCCCGCGCGTAGCAACAAAGACCCAATGCTGCCAAAAGTAAATAAATAAATTTATTTTTTTTTAAAAAAGATAGCTGTGTCAACTATTTACCAACAGCTACTGAAAAGAAGGCTACGATGACAGAATTAGGTTAGAAAAAAAAAACTAAGAGACTAAGATACTCACAGACAAAGGTCATTTTCTTTTTTACAAAGGATTTCTCTGGCTGGAGATTATTTCCTCCCTCGCTAAACCATGCAGACTCCCTTCCCTCCCAACATCTTAGAGGAACTGCGGGGTTCTGGCTGCAGACGCAGATTTCTTTCCCTTCCTTTGCACTGTCCTCTCTCCCCAAACCCACAGTTCCAGAAGCCACTGCCTACAGAGGTTTCAAATATCAAAAATCCCTTACCTACCTGCCTATGGAAGAGCTAACATGAGAAACTACAGTTCTGTGGGGTTTTATATTAATTTCTAAAATACAAAAGAATAAGTATGTTACTTGAGAAGGTGAATAACTTACAAATTGGAAGCAGCTCCTGACACTCGGCTCAATGTTACTGCCCCCAAAGGATGCGACTTCACCCAACTGTCTTGGGATTTGGATAGAATCATGCAGAAGGAGGCCCAGTCTGCGCTGGTCACAAAATCCAGTTGAACTGGCCACTTGCTTGAAAAGGTCTACAAAAGGAAAAAGAGAATTGCAACCATCCAAAAGCAGAACGAAGTAGATGTTAGCAGAATCTAAGGACCAGCTCAACTCCAGCACCAATTCGCAAGAGCAGCCAATATTCCCACCGTGTACTTCTACTGTACACTAATCTGCACATTTATTATTTTTATGGATCAAGTTAATCATCACTGTGTATATATGAAGTGTGACAACTTTTAAATAAACTACAGCCCTGCAAGTAACGAGAGCTTACGTACAGTTCTGACATGTGAGTTTTTCCTAAGCCAGAACATAATACTTTAGAAAATATTTTATATATATGACGTGACCACCATCATAAAATAAATGTTTCAGCCTTAAGAAACACAGAACGGGCCCAAAGCACCATCCCCCTTCGGACAGCAGCTTCCAAAATATATCAAAATTGGGCCTTCTTTATGAAGTCATACGATCACTGAGTTTCTCGTACATGTTCCCACAGGATGCTGTACATATTCGTAATTAGCTCGTATCACTTTACACTGTCACTGATTTAATATGTGTCTTTTTGGCTGAAGAATGATATCCCCTCAAGGTTGGGACCGTATCTTGGTCAACTGTGTGCCAGAAATGTGTGCAGTAGGAGAGCAGCAGGTGGAGGATAGCAGGTGCCCCATATACATGCATTCAAGGAATGAATGAATACGCCAAACACTTGCAACATGTTTTGTTCTCAGAAATAAAATTATTTTAATCCTACCTTGTATTCAAATAAAAGTTGCCCAAAAAGTAAATCCACGGAATATTCTCCTACTCATAAGCACACTTTAAACTCTAAGACATTAAATGTTTTAACGAGATATTTAAGATGGCAGTAACAACACTGAGCTCTCACAGCATTTTCTTGTCTCTCCAGTACACACACATAAGTTCAGAATTATGAATTATCTTCAAATAGCCCCACTTGAAGTTAACATTTTTGTTTCGCCAACCTCAAACCTGTTCCCTCTCAGTAGTTATTTGAAACACAAACTGGAAGCTTCCTTGATGAATCGAGTTAGTATCACGATGTGCTGGTACCATACCTATCACAAGTAACTACGATCTATAAAGGACGAAAGCCCACAGAAATATTCTGTTTTATCCAAAACACATTTTCAAATGGCTAACAAAAGCTGTTCTGTTCTTTTTTCTTGGGTTCTTAGGATGAGAAAACTCAAGTGGAAACTACATAAAAGTGAGAGCTAAAAGAGCTTGTGTATTTTGTGGAAATTTACTCCTAGGGGGGAAATGAGCAGTAGGACACAGCGTGGCTTTGGAGGAATTCAATCTCTTTTATCTCCTGCCCGTCCTTAAGCTCAGCACATCTCTACATCCCTGTGTGGCTAGGCCTTAGGGGAAAAGAGAAAAGACAAGATACACTAGGTTTGTTTAATATTCCTACCAAAAAGATTTCTCACGAGCATTTAAAGGGGAAAAACAAGTACATTCCTTCGACAATGGGAATGAATGGTTACTTAGTCATCTCCACTGTCCCTCCTCTAGCATTTGCTTTTAATTTGGATGTACAAATTTTGAGCAGAAGAGCCCAATAGCTAATCAAAAGGAAATTCTTTAAGGTGTTATTTACCCTGTAAGAAATGGCAAGCTGTCTCTCAAATAATAAAATGTTAATCACATCACAGAATTGGGTATGTCAGCACAACTCGCAGTAAGATGATTATAAAATAAACAAGGTTTCATCCAAAGACGAGGCAAGTGCACAGATTAAACCTTCACATTTATTTTCCTGACTTAGACAAAGGGGTTAGGAAATCGGACTTTACCCCCGAGGAACATGTGTTTTACTCAGACACAGTCAATGTAATGTAAAATAATACTCGGACTGGAGAAGTTAATCCTCATTCTCTATTTAAATAACTACAATTTAACATCTGACATGGAGCGGCACACACCACATTTTATGACAGTCTGAAAGTAGTTCTACATCTCACATGAGGAACCTGCTGTCAAATAAGAACACCATGTTATTCCCCATCTAAAACTGGGGTAATTAGCCAACATTAATAAAAGAATACTGAGTTCATATACACGACTTACATCTGTACTTGTCTTCCAAATGTGCTTTACACAGAGAAATGATGCCAGTTTTAAAAGACAGGACCCGGATCCTCCCTGTTCGCCCCCTGTTATGAATAATCAAAGCAGAAAACAATTACTGACACTTTACTGAACGATAAACACATCTTAGTTAAGAGAGAAAACCTTGGATATGGAAACGCTACTGACCATTGTTTTATTAAGATCATTAAGAATGTTTCTGAGTTCATTCTCTCTTTGGCTGATGACCCAGAACGCGATGGAAATTTGACCAACGCGACCAGTGAACACTTACCAAGTTTTCAATTCTTAAAAGCCCTTCCTTGAATGGTAAGAGTTTCTCTACATAAAAATAAGAAGAATATCCTTTTATTCATCTATGGAGAGCCACCTGGGTTTATGTCCATAAGGGGAAGAACTACTACTATGTACTAAG
The DNA here is from genome assembly GCF_003676395.1 of Aethalodelphis obliquidens. Classification (NCBI taxonomy): domain Eukaryota; kingdom Metazoa; phylum Chordata; class Mammalia; order Artiodactyla; family Delphinidae; genus Aethalodelphis; species Aethalodelphis obliquidens. The sequence goes on from NW_020838042.1 coordinate 986,315, forward strand.
AAAATCCCCTACTTCAGTTATTGAAGCCAAAACATACCAGCAACTAACTGCTCTGCTCTCTTAACACTCATTTAGACATTCATCAGATTGCCCCTTATTGAGAAGAAAATTAATCACTTCAGGCCACAAGACACACAGTATAAAATATGAACGTTTCTCCCTACAAGAAAAATATGATACAGTCTATTAGGGAGCATTTGAATAGATGATCTTAAAGAGCAATTTAAAAATAACCTATTGCTATAGCAGTGTTTTAACATAGGTATGCTTTCACTTTACATAGAAACCATTCCACATGACAAATTTATTAACAAGTTCATTTTGCCCATGGGAAGAACTTAAAAGAATGAGAAGTTTTTCATTTTGTAGAAAATGTCTTTTGATGATTTTCAGCTTTCATTTTGTTATGAAAAACAACTAAACCATATATGTCGGTTAAAAAAAAAGTCTGTAGAATAACTGCAAAGGATAGGTCCCAAGAGTGGTTATTTTTGGTGAGCGATATGCTCAGCTTTCAACTGGTGCAATTCACTGAATCCATCAGTCAAGCAGAAATCCCGGGTCCTACTACGTTAACAAAAGTACTATCATTGGAAGATTTTATCTTTTTCCCTCTTTAAAACGGCAAATCAAGGTTTAAGAAACTTTATATAGTGACTCAGGTCTTCGAGGAGTTAAAGTTGTCCCCAGATAATTTTCAGGCATAGGGAAGGGAAGGGAAGTTATCTACTCAGAATCCACTCGTACGTCATCTGCAAAGAGAATGGTGCCAAAATATATTTGAGGGAAGACCTGAATAGAAACCCTTATCAAAGCAAATCTAAGGATAATCCGAATTAAAATCCAACAGGATCAAGGGCTTGGTAGATAATGATGAGAATTCAACAGCCAGGTGATCTTGGAACTTAAAAAGCAATACCTTATCAAAATAACAAAGAAAAAAAGGTATACATTTATATCCAGGAGGTGGCAGAAATCTACACCAAAGGCAAAAGCAAATAGTTGCTACGCAACTCCTTTCAGAAGACCTTCCCAGATTTCCAAATGCCGAATACGTTCTTGTTGACATGTGAAATCAGGCGTATAGTCATTTTGATGTCTAAGAAGAATTCAGTTGAAATTAAGACCAATTCCTTCTGCTACCTTCCTCAATTGTCTTCATTAAGCTCAAGACAAAAGTGGGGAGTTCTCCTATGTGCAATCCAAAAGAAACGAGTGTTTTCTAAGAGAGAGGGATGAACGGAGGTGCCAAAGTGAAACTTCGTAAATCCTTATAAAAAAAAAAAAAAGACTTCCCCAGTTTGAGGATCTGGATTTGCTGCACTAGGGCTTTTTTCTTTTTTTGGCTTATCAATTTACACTCTTCTGCAAAAAATCTCTCGAGTATCAGCTAACACTATTCAGAGCTGGTGACAGGTGTGTCAGCATCTCCAGGAGCACACCCCTTTCTGCCGGTGAGAGGGAGCCACCCCTGAAGAGGACGGAGGAATTCGAAATTCACAGGCAAGAAAGGGAAAGAACTAATGGCTACACACTGACTCATTCTACTATATGAAAAATGAGTATCTCAGGGTTTGGTTTGTTTTCTAATCTAATGAGAGCATTCTACATTCTAGTTCTTACCTCCTAGCTTATCAAAGTATTTTTCAGTTCCATTAAATGCAAAAATGATGGCTCCCCTGGTGGCGCAGTGGTTGAGAGTCCACCTGCCGATGCGGGGGACGCAGGTTCATGCCCCGGTCCGGGAGGATCCCACATGCCGCGGAGCGGCTGGGCCCGTGAGCCATGGCCGCTGGGCACGCGCGTCCGGAGCCTGTGCTCCGCAACGGGAGAGGCCACAACAGTGAGAGGCCCGCGTACCGCAAAAAA
>NW_020838042.1:988283-999337 GCF_003676395.1 Aethalodelphis obliquidens
AAAAAAAAAAAAAAAAAAAAAACAAAAAAAAGGAAAAAATGATTAATCACGGGGATAGCATTAGGTCACATGGCTTCATGAAACTTTCATCCTGAGTACCATATTTCTAGACTGGAGCCCTGCTGTGATGCTAATTACACCGTCACCGTTCTGTAGACTAAGTGTCCAGTGGTATAGTCTGGAGAAAGCCTGCTATACGTACGTGTCATATACATTCAGCAGCCAATTGAGACACATATCCACGCAGAGAGGGACGTTGACCAGATTGTTGTGCTCTTGCTGCAGGCGATCATAAATAGTGGTCAAACAATTAATGATCTGCAGGATGTCCATGGGCTGGTCATTTTGCTTGAGGTTGTGCTGGTCCAGGGCGTCGCATGCAGCTGACAGGCTCAGGAGATCCACTGCAAGAGCCACATAAAATCACAGGTGATTCAAGGGGGAAAAGCCTTCTTTCACTGTTTTCCTTTTTGACAATCCTGGTAGGACTGGCTTGTACCCGTTAGTAAACAGCAAACCCGAACCCTACCCTCTTTTATTAAAGGGTTTTCTTTTCACCCCTCGGCTCTAAGTTTGGTAAGTGTGATGAGTCCTCAAGCTCTGAGACTGTCCTTAACTCCCACTGGCACTGGGTGAAGATGTGGATGAAGACACAGTTCCCATTCCTAAACTATTAGGAAATATTTGAGCGTTAAGGGGACCTAGAGTGTTCTACAGGAACACAGTCATTTCCACCTGAATTAGAAAGAAAAAAAACTGTTTTACTAGAGATTTTCGAAGAGTTTCTGAGAATACCTTCTCGTATTAGTACTAGAGAAGGTCAGTTTGATTAATCTGCATGGTTAGGGTTGTGTAAACTCTTATTTCCAGCTATGCATTTATAATCGTTAAGCGTTTTCCTCCTTGAAATATCAGTCACCTCCTAATCTCTCTGCTACATTAACACGAGGTGAAAAAATAATCAACTTCACTAAAATTTTCTATAGGCAAACTAAAATAAATGCATCAGCTATCCAGTTTTCAGATACAAGGCTCACTTATTTCTCCTTTCACCTTCAAATTATAGTCTACAATGTACTTTTCAAGTCCGCTAAGAACTTTATAAGTTTTTTTGGGGGGGTGGAGGTTCCCGTGATCTGAGGTGGTATTTAATCATATACTGAAAGACAAACATTTATCAAAAGTGAAGCCTCAACACTGCCCAACATCAGCAAATCATAAGGTTTACTCCCAAGTGTCACAGAAAGATGCTTTTCTGTAAAGCCAATTTATTAGCCAAATTGGAAACGGAACAACATTGCTTTTATAACACCTTATACATCCAAGCTCTGATCTGAATTCTCAGTCCTTTGAGAGTAAGAATCAATGGTAATTAAGTAAATCTCTCACATATGGGCGGGGGGGGAGGCAACACAATTATAAATGTAACTGCAGATAAACACCACCATCCCAATCAGTAAACAGCTTGCCCCATACTAAACAGATGCAAATTTAAGGCTTTAAAGCATTTTACTTGTTACTATTTGTGGCTACTTCTAATTAAATGCTAAGGACGAACCCCAAAAATGGTGGTTAATACCTATGTAGGTTAATACCTCTGTAGTGCATGTTTTCCTCTTTTCAAAAAGGAAAATAGTAACCTTTTGAAGTTTCCCTGGAAGCATGAAGGAGACCTGGGGTGGAAGCAGGAGGTTTTTTTTTTTCCTTTGTCTTTTATCCCAGTGAGTAAACCTCTCTGTTTCCATGGACCAGTTTTCTTAAAATACCCTGGCCAGCACTCATCCTATCAAAGCCAAGCCCCCACTCCTTTTGCTTAAAAATACTCGAAAGATAAAGGAATGACCTCTTTACATTGAAGCCAAGACTTTGTTTCAAGTGGCAGAAAGGAATGTACCTTGATTTGAAAGGGAGGTAGGAAGGAAAAAGAATAAAGAATTTAAAAACATAACAACACAAGTGGGCAGGGGGACAGGAGGAGGGGAAGGCCGAGTGGGGACTGTATGGGAGACCAGAGAGACATGCAGAGACAGAAGACTCCAACTTTCAATCCTCTCTGCTGTGTGCCTGACTTTCTCTGACGACACGTTTTCAGGTGTAGGTAATGAGAACGTTTAGGGATGCAGCACCCCATCTACATTAGCAGAAGAGAGGAGCAGATTTCCTCCAAACACCAACATTCCCAACGTGTTTCTTTATATATTGAAGGAAGTGATGGGTGGTTTGAAGTTTTTCTAGTATTTTCTTTCTGTTACTTTGCTGTAATCATTATACATTTTTTGCTTTATATCCAAGGATAGGAGAACCAACAAGTGAGAATTCTTAGATTCACTTTTGTATGAAGAGTCTAATTTCCCCGTGTGATGGAAACAAATAACCGACAGCAAAATGGCATGAATTTGTTATTGGGCCTACTCTTCTCTCCGTACAGGTGAACGGGTAACACACAGAACAGGAAATTGGGAGCATAAATAGCTCCAGAGGGGCGCAAAGCAATTGCTCTGAAATAACAGGAGCGGGAGGTGACATAGTTGGGAGAGAAATACTGTGCAGTGCGCTCTGCTAAAACCAAATGTGGTTAAACACAAGAATGGTCCATCACAGAAGACTGGAGAGCTCATCTTCCCAAAACAAACATATCAAACAGAATTTCACTATCGTGCCACCATTTGGAAAAGACTCCTATTCAGGTGTATATAGCCGATACTATGGACTTGAAAAGAGGTGAGAAAATCAATAGGGACGATGTCATTGCCCCACAAACATACACTTAACTGTTCAAGACGAGCATCTTAAAGAATACATTGCGATTCTTTGATGAAACACTAAGCATAATGATTAGCTGCTTCTAGAAGCCTCAACAAGCGACCAGCAGACACAATTTTGTAAAACTACCCTTTTACCTCAAGCTAGGAATTTCCATTTAGGAGAAAATCTCTCTCTCCTTTAGTGTATTCACTAGGGAATACATTTTAAAGCTATATAAAAACCCAAGTATGTTCTAATAGACCCTCTCTTTCAAAAATTATTTTGACAGAAGATGCTATAGGTTTTGACGCCACTGAAGAAGAGAGAGCATGTGGTGGGACCCCTCATGCATCAGGGGTGTGGGGTGAAAGAGGGGGGACAAGACAAAAAACGACCGGCTCTCCAGGACCCTCTCTGCTAAGCACGAAAAGCAGGAAAGGGAGATGGGATGGGATGGGGTGGATGATTCCCGAGGTGCTGGGTGTGCCTACTCATCCTCTCGACATCCCAGGTTCAAATGCTAACTCTGTTCTTTTCCTCATACGCCACAAGTGAGGAGCTCAGATGGCTTTTTTTTTTTTTTTTTTTGGTCTTTTACAGAATCCTAGGCTTTGAGAACTCAAAAGCACCTTCAGAATCGTTTTGCAGTCGGGAAAACTGAGACTGGACGGGAGGAGACCTGCTCTGGGTATTACGGCAGGACACACGGAGGTATGTACTGAAAAGCAGAAAGGCGGGCGGCAGAAGGTGTCCTTACAGGCTGTACAGAAAAAGAAAACCACCCCGCATTCTCTACTAGCAGTAATACTGGGAGAAAAAAGAAGCACCAAAATGTTGGCTAGAATAAGCCCGATGGTGCCCACACAACCCTGGGCTCATCCCATGGGTCAACCTGGATACCCCAGGTTAACAATATAAACAATCCTGTAACCTAATTAGTACAGACACAGACAGGGGCGGGTGGCTAAGGGTGGGATAACTCCTATGTGTCTGCTGACTTTTTGGCCCAGGCAGCAGAAGGCGTCTGCGGAAAGAGGAGGCTGTTGTGGACATCACATCATTCTACAGGCAGCTTACGCTTCAGGCTGAAGGACCTTCCAAGCAAATCTTTGCCCAGCAAGAAAGTCAAGCACTTTGCTGTAGTTATTTTTGCTGTGAGGGTTAACTCCAGAGGTGCTGAAGTTGGCAAGAGATGTTTTGCTAAAACAGCCACACAAGGTAGACCCTCTGATCAAAGCAAGGAAAAGAAGTGACTCAGTGTGTTTATGGGTAGCCATGAGTTAGAGGTTATCACAGTTGTTTGCTGCTAGCAATAACATTAGGCATTTTGACCTGGTCTCAGGGAGGCCACTGGGTTTGGGACTGGCTACGTAAGAAGAAGACGTCCAGATTACCAGCAGCTAAACGCAATCCTGGCTGAGACTCCAATTAGTGCTCCCTGGTTTCTAAAGTGGTGTGTGCTCACACTGGCGGCTCTTGATCCAAGAGATACAGTGCGTCCTGCTGTGGCCCCGGTACAGAGAGGGCACTTGGACCTTGCGCTTGGCCTCTCCAGACCCCATGCTGGAAGGCATCCTGTGGCTGTGACGCATATCCTTGTTTTAATGCTGTTGCTGTACTGCAAGCTTTTCCTTTCTACAGTCAGGAACTGTAGATTTGTAAGGACTGTCATCTGGGTTCTGTGAGTCCTCGTCAGCTGTTGAGCTTAACTATCATCCCCGGAGCGATCGGTGCCAGAACGGAGATTGTTTAGAAGACCCCAACTCATTCTTAGCTGAAAATACGGGGAAGGCATTATTTTAAAAGGAAAAAAAGATGATTCTAATAAAAGGGATGAAAATAAACCATTGATGCTAGTTGCCAAGCTACCCTTGGTTTGAAGTAGCGCAGGCTTTGAAATTCGTTATCAGTAATACAACTTTCTACTGGAAACTGGAAATGGTAGAACCTGAACTCCAGGAGCTAACGGAATGGATTAGAAGGGGACAGCAAACGGATGGTAAGTCTGCTAAAAATTCAATTCCTTGGTTGCGGGAGCAAAAGCTCAAATAAGTTCAGAACCTTCTTCCATTGAGCTTCACCCTCTCTGGCCTGCAGGTAGAGTTCCAACTAAAGGAACCTGGGAACTAGCACTTTTTGATAAATGGGCGACACCTGAGAGACCAATTACAATTAAAAAGATAATTCAAGTGGGGGAACTTACAGGTGTTCCCTACTTTACCACAATTTTCTTTTTCAGTGCCATACTAGTAGTCCCTGGACTGGGGCTACAATTAAGAGTCTCAAAGGCTGGTAATATCCCCAAACAATACCTTACCTAGTTGAAAGGTAAGTGCAAGAATTCCACAGGGACTGACGGACTGGATTACCCCTTTCTCACACCTCGCCTAACTGGGGCTGACCGTCACACATGTTTTGTTGCCTAGTGGACAGGACAGTCCCATTTTCCTGTATGGAACCAATGTGACCCCTTATCAAAAATTGGGAACAGAAGGGGAAGGCAAAGGGGAAGCCCAGGCATGTCTTATCTTGCTACCAGCTAAATATGGACAAGTCCAGTGGCTGAACCCAGGGGATATACTCTTTGTTGGGGGAGAGAGTTCGGATGGAAATTTAGCAATAAGGAAGAAAGATAAGATTGTTGCCGAAGGGAAGAAAGCCACCAAATGCGTGTTAAAAAGGGAAAATCTAACATAATGCTGGTGCCTAGAAAGAGGCTTAAAATAAGAGAATAACATGCTCCCTTGGCTACGCCTCAGATGCCCTTTTAAAAAGCCAAGAACTGAGCGGGACAGCTGGCCAATCTATCGAACACACTGGGTGAAGAGGTGGGAGTCCTGACTGTGACCGAGACTCCATGGAGCGGTATTAAAGTGGTTATGGCTTTTGGCGCTTGTTTCACAGGATACATCTGTCATTAAGCACCGGCTTTGGAAAGTACCCTGTGGGAATATTTACCCAGTCACATCTGGAGAACACTGATTTATAATAATCTGAATGAACACGGCATGGTCATTAATTGTGATGATGAAGGATTACAAAAGGTATTGGGTATGTGGTAGAAAGTTTATATGGTATATGCCTCATCTGTCACAATATTCTGTGTTTAAAAAAAAAAAAAAAGCTAGCGTTAGTGTGTGAGGAAAGCTACAAATCGGGATGCTTGTATCATTAAGGAAAAGCTAAGTTGAATTTGGTGGGCCTACTTCCCTGAGATTGAAAAGCCTGAAATCTGCTGTGGACGGCTATAGGTATTTCTGTGGCATACCCGAACCAAAGTTCACTTAGGAGTGACTACTATTCCTACGATGTTTGCCTGGGAGACTCAACATTTCTGTATCTCAATTGTATTTCCTAGTTATAGTAAAGACGTTAGTACACATTGGCAACAACATGTCTGGTGGGCCAAAGAGCATGGGACTGCTTGAAATAAAAGAATCTTAGGAGAATTAGGAGCTGGGCGAGGACCACCTGGCAAGGTAGAATCTGCTTTGAGTGAGAAAAGAGAAACCGATGGAAAAGACCGCCTAGTGCAAAAAGAACACATCAAGGGAATCCAATTCCAGGAGAAAAGAGGATATCAACTAGAAATGGAACCAACGATAACCCGAGAATGGAACCTACAAGGTCCTCCTTAACAGCCTCAGCAGCACGACTGAGAACCCACCCTCCTTTCCCTTAGCGAGCAACTCGTGGGTACTGGACACATTTCGAACAGGACTACACTGCTCCCCCTGGGAGAGAGATGCCTCCTGTTACCGGACCCCTCTCTTGGGGCACCGATACCCATCAAACCATGTAAGTGGAGAAAACGAGTCTGCCTCTTCCTCAAGATGTTTTGAATTCTGAAATAACAGAGACCTGGCCTCCAACCTACGTGAAAAATAATATAATGGTATACGGGAAAAGGAGATTTTTGCGGGGAAGGGACAAATAATTACACTGGCCCCTCGGGTCCCCTTGCTGTTGAGGTAGCTGGTGGCTGTGGAGGCATACTGTAACCCTGTTGCCTTCTTGTAATCTTTGCCTGTAAGAGACTGTAGATTTGTAAGCAATGTTACCGTGGGTCCTGTGAGCCTTCTTTAGTGACCAAACGCTATCCGATGCCACCTTTCAGTGCAAGCACAAAAGGTGAGGTGCGTGTGGCACGGTAAGGATGAGTCTGGCCATGGTGCCTCTATTCAGACAACTCCAGGCTGTACAAAATTTCTCTACTGTGTGATTTAGTTGCTGAACAGAAGCAAATTGTTCTATACTTCCTGTTTGCAGAACATCTGTCACATTTATCAACTGCAGTATATTTAGCCCTATGGTTTGGGCTCTCTCCAACCCACCACACACTAATAAACTAAATACATGGGCTTTGTTAAGTGCATTTTTATTTCTGCTCTTAGAAGTTGGCTATATTTTTAATTTTAGAAGCTGCAAACCTATAGGATGTTCATGAGAACTACAGCCGGAGAAGGAAAAAGCTTAGATTATCTTCTTCATAACTTTCAGTGGGGTATCAGCCACACGAACCGGCTTATAAATCCTTCTTACCCAGAGGTCCTCTTTGTCTCTGCTTTTCTGTCGCGTTTAATTTTCATTCACAATGCCTTGAAAGGCAGTATGGAGTCATGCAACATTAAACGGATTACAAACTGGGGACATTATAGGCCAATGGTGATGCTCTAGACTTAAATCGCAAATCCTCTATAGTGGATAAAACTGTGGTATTCAGGCTTCTGCAGTGCTGAAGCTTCGATAGTGAAGTGAAAAAAGTGAAAAAGACCAAGTGCTTAGCGGCGGTAGCATGGCATATTTCCTAAGGCATCTGTAATTCAAACTCTTTACTGGCATCAGGAAATCTCTGAGATAACGTCATTAATTTTCATTAAAGTAAGAGTTAGTGGACACGACCTTCAGTTGGAAAAGGTAGCCAGGACAAGTTCTGTTTGTCTGTACCACAGACAATAGCTCTTTATCATGGCTTTACAGGCACAGAAATGACAAAAAGGCCGGAGCAAATCTAAAATTAAGAGGAAATTCTGAAATCACTTACTGAACAGTTGGTTAAGTAATGTGACCACGCATGTTTTCAATAATAAAAGGATAGGTGAACTCTTCATTCTATATTCATACTACACGTGGAAGCCTCCTACCATTCTTGAGAATCGAATCGAGTACTTAATTCAGATAAATACACCCTAATTTTGCTGTACCTAAACCTTTTTCAAATATGAGCAAAGTCATGCTTAGAAAGGAAATGCTGAGATTTCAAATCTGTTTAAAAGTGAAAATTCTACAGGCTACATTCAGAGCTTAGCTTTATTACAAGGTTGTAAGTGCCCATGGCCAAAACGTTTTATAATATCAAATCCCCCTGTTTTTCCAACGTTTATTGGAAATGTTAACATACACTGAAATAACAGACAATGAGACACATATGTGAAGAGAAAGAGTTTTTAACAGGAGGAGAACTGAATAATGCCTAAATCCAAGGTCAAAAGGAACATTATGGAAAGGGGTCTTCCAATGTAGTCAGTTTGGAGGCTTTTTCATAGTATAACCTGGAACAGCTGATTATCTCTTCTGAACTTTTTGTATCTCACTTTTACATCTCTCTATGTACTATAGCACGTTTCCTAACTGCCCCTTTCTCAATGGAAGGCACTGCCTCTGGGATGGGGTGGGGACAGAAGAAGAAGAAGAGGCAGAAGACCTTCTCCATCCAGCCTTCTGACTCCACTCCATCTCAAACTGCCTCTTTCCGGCTCTGGTACATTAACAGGTGCCTAAGGAAATCCTAGGCCTGGGGAGTCCTTTAAAAACCACTTGGCAGCTATAGAGCTGAAAAATGACAGCTTCAGACTATAAGCGATACGGAAATGGAAGCCTGAATTTACTTTCATTCATGCATCCGTTCCTTGAAAACAGATGAAGCCCTTCCTCTGCGCCAGGCTTTGTGCTCAGCATTGGAGAGACCAAGATAAGGAGGAAAAGCCTACTCTCTCCTTCCAAATAATTTCACTTCTAGGCCATGTCTTCTCCATCTCCACGTAGAAAACCACACATGAGCCAACACCAGTTGACTATCTTACTGCTAGCCTCTGCAGACCCCCTGCATCAGACGCCTTCATTGCTGAAGATTTGGTAGCCAGGGGCCACAGCCCTCTGCTCTTCCCCAGTTCTGGCCCAATTCGGGGTGATTTCAACCTTGGCAGCGAGGACTCGTGCATCACTCTAGCCTCTCAGTTCATTAGCTTCCTATTTCATCTCCATGGAAATTCACATCTAGCCCGCCTCTGCCGCCCACGCAAATGGTCATATCCTAGACCTAGCCAGCCGAACTGTTCCGCTTCTGAAATAACGTTTAGCTTTGCTGCTGTCTGACCACAACTTCTTGGCTTTCCAGTCACTTCCGCACAATCTCTTCCTCTACCTCCCTGAACACTTGGCCTCTCGATCCCTCTACCTCCTAATTACCAGCTTCCACCCAAATTCACAGCCTCTCCTACCCCATGCAGACTCGACGGACAGCACTCCAACCACTTAACCACTCTTTGGCCCAAATCCCTACTTCACTTGCCCGGCTGGCCTCTGCCCACCTGGGACAGAACCATCCGGTTCCTGACTACTGGCTGTGCCTGGAGAAACACCCCTGCGGATTGGTGCTGTCGTAAACCGCTCAGCAGACTCTGGGCTCCACGATGCTGCTTCTCAAAATAGCTCTCCCTTTCTCCACAGAGGTTAAGGCCAACCTCGACTCTATCCCCTTCTGCCATTAGCTGCAGCACAGGACCTCTCCTCCACCTTCACACAAAAAACAGAGCCCTCCCCGCGGGCATCCCTCGCCCGCTTCCCACTAGGTCTCCTTAGTTACCTAGCCCGGCCCAGATCCTTTCCTCAGCCCCACTCCTTACAGTGGAGGAGAGGCGTCCCCTTTCTTCTCTTGGCCTCCGGATTACCTTCCCCTCTCCTCTGAGAACTCACATGTTTTAGTATCTCCTGAGCCAGCAACTACAATTTTGTCCCCACTTCTCATATTCATTTCAACAGACTCAAGCGTCTCTCAACCTATGTGCACATGCACTCCATTAACTCCTCAGCCCCTTCCAGCTAACTACCGCCCGTCTCCCCTCCCCTTCACAACTAAATTTCTCCAAGAATCGTCTCAACTGTCTTCACATCCCCACTTTTGCTTTACTTTGAAGCCCACTTCACCACCTCCACCGTGCCTCTAAAACCTCACCAAAGTTACTAAGGACCTCCTTGTTGCTAAATCCAACGGACACTTTTGCCAACCTCATCCTGACCTCCCAGCAACGTCTGACCCCGGTGGCAGGCCCCTTCTTTCTGCCCATGCAGTAGGTACCACTATACCTTCTCTGAGTCTTCCTTTGCGGTCCCCTCTGTACCTTGTTCGCCCCCTGTCCTAAATCCTGTTTTCTTGTTACTTTACACTCCCCGAGCACCTGCACGCTTATGATTCCTAAACATTGCCCGTATGTTTCTCCTGAGCGCCACAGCTCTATGTTCAGCTCTGCCGAGGCACGCCCGCCACTCCCCCCAGGTGAGCACCTCAGTTATCTTCCTTGATTCCCCCTCACCTAGCACATCAAACTCATCACTAAGCCCTATCCATTCCACCTCGTATTTTTCAACTCTCCCCACTTATCTCCATTCCTCCTTTGCCAATTCAGGCCACCATACTGCTGGTTTAGACGACTGAAACTGCTCACCAAGTCTCTCCCCCAGCAGGTGTACACCACCGCCAGGGTGCAGGCTCTATTCCACAGCCAGAGTCATCCTTCTAAATGACAATTCCATCGTGCCATCCCATTGCAAGGCTCCCCACTGACCTCTAAACTCTTTAAGTTTAAAAGGCCTTTCCCAATCTGCCTCCTGCTTCTCCTCCAGCCAAATATTTTACCACAGTCCCTCCCTGGAGCTCCTGTGCTTTAGCCGCAGTATTTTCAGTTCTTGACGGCATCTCTGGACCTCACGCCTCAGCACATGCTCTGCCTTCTGATGAGAACATTCTTTCTGGAGTGAGCTCTACTGACCCTTCTGGACTCACGTGTCACAGATACCACCTCTTCAAGCAAACCCCACAACTCATTGGTACCCATTCTTCCACTGTCACATGACTAAATATATGACTTTGAAACTGTCCCTTCACTTTTTCTCAGGGTGTCCATAAAGGCTTTTTGTGTGTGTGTGTGTGTGGTACGCGGGCCTCTCACTGTTGTGGCCTCTCCCGTTGCGGAGCACAGGCTCCGGACGCGCAGGCTCAGCAGCCATAGCTCACGGGCCCAGCCGCTCCA